>NC_034597.1:108035434-108036791 GCF_900095145.1 Mus pahari | reverse complement strand
ATCCGCAACAAGATCTGACGCCCTCTTCTGGAGTGTCTGAAGACAGCTACAGTGTACTTACATAAAATAAACAAATAAATAAATCTTAAAAAAAAAAAAAAAAAAAAGAATGCCAACATATTAACACAACTATTTGGTAAGAGGTGGTGGGCCACAGGAGGTAAATCTTCTTTTCCCCATGTTTTCATGCCATCACTTTTATGTACATGTAAAAAAAAAAAAAAAAAATGAGTGTGCCTTTTACACGTCAGCCAGTTTTAAAGACCAAATAGCTTAATTACAATGAAGTGAATATAAAGTCAAATACCAAATTTTCATACCCCGAGAACAGCAACCTGTCCATGCTAAGGTCAAGTATCCCATTTAAAAAAAAAAAAATTCCAGGGACTAATTTAAAAGAGCATTAAAAGCTAGGCATGTTTATTCATTCAACAAATATTTACCTAGGGCTTGCTATGTTCCAGGTACTAGCCTAGCTCCGGAAATAATGAATGAGAAGGAAAAGCTGGAAGTACCACACTACTGACTTCTAAGTCTTCCTCTGAGGTTGATAATAAATCACCTTTATGAAAAGCATTTCTTCAAAAGTCTTCAGGCAAAACAAAGTGACTTCTGCCATACTGGGTTTATTGATACATGGCAGAGTTCATTAAAGGCGACCTAGTTGAGCCTGTGGCATTTTGTTTTAATGTATGCACAAGTGACAGGTTGGCACATAAAATTCTATATAAATGATGAATCGCACATTAATTCCAAATCTTGCAGTCTGTAATTTCTATACCACAGCAGAATCCAAACACCACTGAAAGTTCACGAGCATGTGCCCAGTGTCAGTCAAGGGGTATGGCTGGTCCTTCCTTTATTTCACAAGTAGCAAGCTCAGAGTATCATATTTAAACAATGTATCAATCATATACTTTTGTTGGAAGCATCCCTTCCAAAACATTTTCTGCTGACTCAAACAGGGAAGGGCATCTCCACTAGAAGTCCGCTTCTCTCGACTGAAATGATCATTTTTCCCTCTAGGGGGCTTTTTGATTTAAAAACAAAAGCAGTAATTGCCATAAGTGGGTAGAGAAGTTGGCATTTCCAGTGATCTTAATGGAAACCATCTGGCTTTTACCTTGGCCACGTGGAAGTGATTAACGAGGGTTACAGCCAAACCTGTGTCACGGAGGGCTAGAGGACTACAATCTAGTAATGCCACAGCATAAATGTCAGTCATCAAAGGGCAAGGAAAAGCAGTTCAACCACTTATGTTCAAGAGTCCACTGGGAGAACTAACTCACACTCACACTCCCTCTCTCCCTCTCTCTCTCTCTCTCTCTCTCTCTCTCTCTCTCTCTCTCTCTCTCTC
>NC_034597.1:108016009-108035414 GCF_900095145.1 Mus pahari | reverse complement strand
TGTGTGTGTGTGTGTGTGTGTGTGTGTGTGTGTGTGTAATCCCAGCTGGCCTCAAACTCATTATGCAAGTATAACCAAAGGTGACCTTGACCACCTGATCCTCCTCTGGAGGACCAGTATTACAGGCATTAGCCACCACACCTGGTTTACTGGAGGCTAGGGACAGAACACAGGATGAACACTCCACCAAGTGAGCTTACAGCTCCTTTTCACCAGGCAAGGCACCAATACAGGGAATCCCTGCCAGTCCTGGGAAAGAGGACTCCCAGTACTCTGACAGGGCTGTGGAGGCCTCTCTGTACTGTAGCATCTTCTTTTAGAGGGGAGTTCTCACAAATGCTCAACCACTCTCTGCAGCAAGCAAAGCCAGTCGCAAAAGATTGGTTTAAGATGACCAGTGCATCCTGCCAGGGAAACATTAAGTCTACAAAGTCACAATTTTCTTGATCCTCTTAGAATATTACCAGGCTAGTTTTCCAAAGTAAAACTAGCATGCAAAAATTCGGGTTCTCTTTTTCCTATCTAGAGTTCTCCAACATCCACTCATTTTCCCAAGTGAATTTAACTACTAGGCATCACCCCCGCCACCTTTCTGTTATTGAGATTGGAGTGAAGGGCTGGCCTTGAATTTATGAGGCCCCTCCTTCTGCCTCCAGGACACTGGGATTATATGGGCCCCATACCTCCTTGTCCTTTTCAATATTACTTTTAATCTTCATCTTTAAATATTTTTCCCTTGGATAATGTAATGAAAAACAAGACAAAAATTGTCCCAAAAGAATATCCTAATATCAATGTCCAATAAGAGAATATCAGTGTAGTACACTAAAAATAGACATCATATGCACACCTATCTATAATCCTGGCATTCGGGGTGACTGAGACCGGAAGAGCCCCAGTTAAACCAGTCAGGGATACACTCTAAGATCCTATCACAGAAGGAAGTGGGGTGGAGAAGCGGATGTTTGCATCCTATACCTAACTTCAGAAGGATCCCAACTTATACAGCTCCTAAATCTTAATAGCATATCCCAAGTCAGAGGAGCACACTACAGTTCTGCATGCATACACACACACACACACACACCATGAGGAGGTAGTTACCTCATCAATGACCAAGTATTTCTAGCTTCCTGTGGGTTTGGCAGACATCTGCTCACTATCTACACCACCGACTCCCCCAGGAGACCAGTCACTGCCCAATAATGCTTCTATGTACTTTACCCAGAAGCGGAGCTATTAGCCAGGCAGACTAAACCACAAACCTCTCGTTGTGCTTGGAGAAGGTCCAATATTAGTGTCTTGCTGCAGACCCATGCTGCAAGAATATAAAGTGGGCTGTGTGGATGCCAGGCCCACGGAAGACGTGCATTGTCAGGGACCCACCCACCTGAAAAGCTGAGCCTAAGATGCCAGCAACAAATGTGGGGCTGAGGGGAAGACAACAGGGATTTGAGAAGGGCCCCACCTTAGCCTTAAAAACACCAAACCAATTTTTAAAGGCAACTCCTCAACTAAAGCTTTCAGAATCCAAAAGGCTTTCCCCCTCTTCCTCCATTCCTTGTTCAGATAGAAAAAGAGAAGCAAGACAACGCTAGGGGAATGTTCTGAAGTGGGCTTGGCCAAGTCCCCACGTGCAAAGCACATTAAACATGGCCCATCGCTGGGTCGAGGTTATGGTCAGAAAACGCTGCCTACTAAGGGAGGAGTTGGAAGTCTGGGGGGGTAACCATGGGCAGGGGCCAGGGCTAAGGTTGTCAAACGCAGTAAACTAGCACAGAGGAAAGCTGAAACAAAAATAAATCAAACAGCCGGAGGCCACCGAACTCCGGGGGGGGGGGGGAGAGGCTGAGCCTGGTAAACTGTTCCAGATGAGAGGCAGCTATTCGCTCCCACATCTTCACCAGCACGTCTCAAACCTCGTTCCTTTGTGAGTCCTACCTCCCTATTTTCTAGGGGACTCTAGAAAATCTCCGCCAGCCGTTGGTTTCCGGGTCCCATCAAGGAATCTGGTACTCCTCCACGACCCCTAGGTCTAAGGCGTTACTCACGGGGATCCGGATGGATCACAAGGCTAAAGTTTCCCGAACTTAAATCGTAAAAATAACAATCAAAAGTTCTGAACTGCCCCCCCCACACAAATAATAATATATATCCTGTGCTTTAAAAAGGGAGGGGGGAAACTTTCCCCTCCATAAGGCAGAGAGCAAAGAGAAACAAGATCTAACTTAAGAGGGCGTGTTCCTCTTTGTCACCCACCGGGAGGCTCTCGCCGCCCGTGGGCGAGATGCAGTGACCCGGCGGCACGGTGGCACCCGTGCGGCCGGGGAACCGACCTCCAGAGCCGAGATTGCAGCCTGAGGTCCGGAAGAGGCGTCGGGGGCGCTGTCACCCGGCAGGGTGGGATGGGAGGAAGCGGGGGAGGGGCGCCCGAGGAGAGGAAGCTAAGCTGGGGGGAACCCACGAGCTCAGAGCCCGGCAGCCCAGGTCCGCGGAGGTGAGCTCCTCGGGTGCCCGAGGAACTGCGGCTCCTGCTATTGTTGCGGGGCCTGCGGCCGCCGGCTACAAATAGAACCGTTCCCCTGGACTCTGCAGCCAGCTCGGCCCGCGCTCAGGGCCGCGGGCACAGGGACTCGCACAAGTTGCCGCCGCGGCCCGGTCCACCCCGGCGGCCGCCCTCCCGCCGCGGTCATTGTTCGCCGCACGCCTCCTACCTCGGCGGCTCCGGGTCCGGGCTGCGGGCTGCGGGCTGCAGGGCTGGCGAAGGCGCGGCGGCGGCGAACGAGGGGTCCCCGCGGGCGGCGGGCGGTGAGCGCGCGAGCTAGGCAGGCGGCGGCCGGCCGAGGTCCGAGCCATCAAAGGTGGCGCGGGGCGGAGGGGAGGGCGGAGCAGGCGGGGTGGGTGGGGAGCGCGCTCCGGGTCGCCACGGCCGCCTCGACGCCCGGCCCGAGCGCCACTCGCGTGGGGAGGAGCGGCGCAGAACGGGCGGTGGCCGCGTCCCCGCCCCGCACCTTCGCCCGACTCCCCGCTCCCCGCAGCCGCTGCGCCCGCGCCGGGACCAGCCGCCTCCAAGGCTGGTGAGCGGGAAATGCGGGCCACCACTGCCCCTCCCAGGGCCTGGGCCGAGCCCTCGGCAGGGGGAGCCTGGGCACAGCCTGGGGAAGGCGGAGAGCCACAGCCCCCTCCAGCGTCCGAGCGATGACCTGCGCCCGCACAGCGGCCCCGCCCCGCTCCGCCCCGCCCCGGAGGCAGGTGCGCAGAAAGGTGGACCGTGGGCAGGGCCGCGCCACCCTGGAGCTGTGCCTTACTTGGGCGTGCGGCCAGAGGCGGTGTCTGATCTGCAACACCAAGCCGAGAGCGGGAAGAAGCACCACCGCGGAGACGCGAGCGCTAGTCCCTGGTGTCCAGCGAGATGCGGAGGCCCGTAGGGAGATTCGTGGCACTGACTCCGCAGGTCGCCTTTGGAAGCCTGAAAGAAGGCTACGCCATCACGTGGAAAGCGTTTTACAGAGACCCACGAATTCCCCCCCCCCCCCCAGGCCACTAGCGCGGGCTTCCGGCACACCCTAAGCGGCGCGGTATTCAATGCCAGAGACACAGGTGCCACCACTGGTGCTGCTTGGGCGCAGTGTCCACTACCTGAGCTAATCCCAGGACAGTGCCCACCCTCACCTCCCTCCGACCAGGGACAACAGAATGCCCCGCGAAGTGTGGCGAGGTTTAGAATGACTTGCAGTTGTTTGATCCCGTTTTTGTTTTTTTTTTTCCAGAACTTGGTGATATAGTGGGAAGATTCATGATCAGAACACCCACGATGCTAGGTGACTTTCAATCACTATCCCCACCCACTAGGTGCCATTTTTCCTTCCCTGTCTCTGGATGGGAAAGGTCTTGGGCCGCTGACCATATGGCACACAGGAAAGCCTTGTTCTGCCGGATCCAGAGGCTAGTGTGACCCGCCCCTAGAGCCAATTTGGCTCAGATTCTGGTCATTTTCCGCCCTGGAGGAGTTCACTGACCTTAGTCGCAACTACTACTGAGTACAACTGAGCTTAACCAAATGAAATTGTCTCCGTGGGCAGGGAGGCTTAAGACATTAAAGCTTGATTATCAGAGAGGGACCTGTAAGTCACGGGAGTCCAAAGCAGTCTGCTGAGGGCTGAGGCCCTTTCTTTCATGCTGCACAAATCCCTCTGGGCTCTGGAGAACCAGACAAGCCTTGGGCCATTTGTTGGAGAGAATCATGGGTGGGTTGGAAGCTGGCTCTGTGGGCAAACTGTGTGTGGCTTTACAAGTATGGCTGAGCTATTTTCAGCCAGTAATTTTCTTAAATGTAGTGGTCAAACTGCCACCAAAACAACAGCACTCGATTTTAAATTCCTCCCCCACTCCTCCCCAGAAAGTCTTCTCGAGTAGCCCAGGCTGGTCTTCATGCCTCTACCTCTTAAGCGTTAGGATTTCAGTCTGCATGTACACATAAATAAATCTTTTAAAACAGAAACGGTGGGTATGGTGGATGTGCCCTGATCTTAGCACTACCAAGGCAGAAGCGGCCAGGTCTCTGTGAGTTTGAGTATAGCCTGGTCACTATAGTCAGTTTCATACCAGCTTGACCTAAATAATAAGACCCTGGTCTGTCTGTCTGTCTGTCTGTCTGTCTATCTGACTCTCTCTCTCTCTCTCTCTCTCTCTCTCTCTATATATATATATATATATATATATATATGTTACACACACACACAATTGCAGATCAATCCTGTGAATACATAAAAGAAAGGCAGTGCAGAATGGTACTGAACAAACATTCCCAGTATCACTTCTCGAGGTAGTTTTTCCATCCATTTTTAGACTTCCTGAAATATCCTGGCCTTATATAAATGGAGGGGGGCCTGGAAGTGGTGAACAGTTGGCCCAGCAGTTAAGAGCACTTGCTGCTCTTTCAGAAGATACAGGTTCGGTTCCCAGCATCCGTATGTTGACACACAGCTACCCATAACTCCAATTTCAGGGTTTGCAAAACCTTCCGGCCTCCACCGGCATCACTCATGCATGTGGTGCATACACATACATGCACACAAAACAATCAGACAAAATATCTTTAAAAGTGTATTGCACAAATCTTTACTACAAAGAACTCATGCGTTACTTTGAAGACAAACTATTTTTCCGTAGTTACCATCTACTTCCCAGCAAATGTTACCATTCTTTGGTCAGGGGAATCTCTAGCTTTGGGACTGAGCTCTTCCTGGACAGCGTGCTCTGTCAGTACCTGAGGCGCCTGCAGCCAGGCCCTGGGGAAGGAAGACTGTCTGCCTGAAGCAGCTGTGGAGGCAAGTTCTGATTTATGCATGATATTACACATCCTGCAGATACCCTGGCCTTCAGTGTGACCAGGCCACAGTGACTCGCTGCTGTTGCAAAGGGGAGAGTCAAGAGGTCACTTCTGTGGTTAGGTTACAGTATATGTGACTGCCCTAGTTATTGCTGTAATAAAACACCAGGACCAAAAGGAAGTTGGGGAGGAAATCGTTTACTTGGTTTCTACTTCCACATCATAGTCCATCCCTGAAGGAAGTCAGGACAGGAGTTCAAACAGGGCAGAAGCCTGAAGTCAGGAGCTGATGCAGAGGCCAGGGAGGGATTCTGTTTACTGGCTTGCTCCCCATGGCTTGCTCAGCCTGCTTTCTTATAGAACCCCGGATCACTAGCCCAGGGATAACACCATCCACAATGAGCTGGGCCCTCCCACATCAATTACTAATTAAGAAAATGCCTTACAGCCTGATCTTACGGAAGCATTTTCTCAGTTGAGCTTCCCTCCTTTCAGAGGACCTCAGCTTGTGTCAAGCTGACATTAAAGTAGCCAGGTAAACTGGCTAGTTTTGTGTCAACTTGACACAGACTGGAGTTATCACAGAGAAAGGAGCTTCAGAAAGAAGGGACGTTTTCTGCCAGGAGCTCATAAGGACTTGAGAATTTGACCCAATGGCTCTTGAATCATTGAGTCCCGTCATAATTCTTATGAGTGAGCCAATCGAGGGGCTGTTGCAAGCAAGCCTTGTAATAACTACAGAACCAGGGAACTCAACTAAGCAATTCCTACATTCTTAACCCTTAAAACTGTGAGAGGAAGAATCTGCTGTGTTGGGAGTGACTAGCTTTGCAGTAGATAGCTATCACATAGTGTGTTAGGACTAAGAGTGTTCAACGTTCAAAGTCGCACAGCGTCGAAGAATTTGAGTCTCTGTGTCTACCTGGCAGCACATTTGAGGGTTGGAACTAAATTTAATTTCAGCAGCCCGCTATGCAAGTGTCACCCCGTTCTGGAACCCACCCGTCTGTGGTGATGCTGTTAGTACCTCCTTCATCAACCCAGGGAAGCTGAGTTGCAAAGAAAGCAACTGACATCCTGTGGGCACCTGGGGTTGGAGAACTGGAGGGATGAGGTGGTGAGGCCTTGACTCTCCTGCAGGGAGAGTTACAGACTGGAGAAGAGGAATTGATGTCCCTAACAGGCCTGAGTTGGGTAAAAGTCAAAAAGCGGGGTGGGAGTGTAGAAACCAGGCATCAAAGGAGTGTCTGTGGGACATCTTTGTTAGGGGCTGTGAAGCTCCACTCCAGAGAGATTCCAGTCATGTGTCCTTCCTCTCTGAAGATCTAAAACATGGCCACAAATCATTTCACATTCCATCACTGATTTGCTCTTTGAAGATGGGCAAGCTGTGACTCTTTCCATCAACAGAGAACAGTAGAATTGGTGCCGCGAGACCTTTATGGTCAACTCAGGAAGATCACGTGGCTTTGGCTTCTAGCCTGTTCTCAGCACGGTCTCTATCAGGAGGCATGCTCTGTGTCAAAAGTCACAACCCGCCCTAGACTGCCGTGCTCAAGCAAGTCGGAGGTGCTCTCAGCAACAGTGCTGGGAGCCCACGGTTCACTCACCCTGGCCCATGGGCAGGATGGAAGGAGACAGACATTTCAGCAAAGCCTTGCCCTGTTGTCCCTGTTCTCCAGGCCCACAGCCGGCCCAGCCTTCTGTATCCTTCCAGCTTATGCAGTTCCACATACAGAGAAACATCCCAGCAGCGCCCTGCCCAAATTCCCATTCATGGTTCAGTTACTTTTCTGTTGCTGCGCTGGAGAAGATGTTATGGCTAAAGCAATGTATAAATAAAAGGAGTATTGGGGGCTCGTGGTTTCAGAGGAATGGAGCCATGGCCATGCTGTAAGAGAAGATGATATCAGGCAGGCGTGGCACTGGAGTAGTGGCCGAGAGCTCACATCTTGACCGACACGAGCATGAGGCAGAGAAGGCTAACTGGGCATGGCAGGAGCTCTTGAAAACTCAAAAGTTACCCAAGGCCACACCTCCTAATCCTTCCCAAGCAGTTCCACCAACTCAGAACCAAGAATTCAAATGCATGAGCCTATAGAGTCCGTTCTCACACACACCGCCACGCATAGCATCCAGGTAAAGTGTGTGTTTTGATCGTTAAGCTCTGCATGCCTGCCATGAAACAACAGATGTCCAGAGATGGTATGGCAAGCGTTTCTTCTAAGTTTATTTTGCTTATGTATGTGTACACGAGTGTGTATACAAACTGTCTTAGTCAGGGTTTCTATTCCTGCACAAAACATCATGACCAAGGAGCAAGTTGGGGAGGAAAGGGTTTATTCAGCTTACACTTCCACACTGCTCATCACCAAAGGAAGTCAGGACTGGAACTTAAGCAGGTCAGGAAGCAGGAGCTGATGCAGAGGCCATGGAGGGATGTTACTTACTGGCTTGCTTCCCCTGGCTTGTTCAGCCTGCTCTCTTATAGAACCCAAGACTACCAGCCCAGGGATGGCACCATTCACAAGGGGACCTCCCCCCTTGATCACTAATTGAGAAAATGCCTTACAGCTGGATCTCATGTAGGCATTTCCCCACCTGAAGCTCCTTTCTCTGTGATAACTCCAGCTTGTGTCAAGTTGACAGACAAAACCAGCCAGTACACAAACCTTTGAGGTAGAGGTCAGGCAGAAGAGGTGTCAGATCTCTCAGAGCTGGATTGACAGGCATCTCACAGGGCATCCAGTGTGTTGTGTGGTCTAGTCCTCATGATCGATAAAACTCATAGCCACTGAGCTGCCTCTGCATTCCCCATGGCAAACCATTAAATCTAATCATTAAAAAGGTGTTGGGGAAAATTTTTATTAAGGTTTAAAAGAAAACCATAGGACAGACCAGCTATAAATCTCAGCAGCTTCCCAGAGGTGGATGGCGAAGAGGAAGAGAGAAAGCTGCGTCCTTCATAACAAGGAAGGCTTCAGAGAAGGGGAAGGAGCACAAAGTCCTGGAGCAAGCACACTTAGGCTCTGGCCAGTGCGTCTCAAAGACAGACAGAGAAGAAAGGGGAGGCTTATGCTCTTCTGAGTCAAGACTCAGAAATGCAGACAGAATAAACAGAACCTCATAGCAGCTCCACAGTGGTTGCCAGTGCTTGTCACTGATATAGAGAAAACAATGCCATTATTTTATAACTGTATATTCACCTTTCTTTTTATTTATTTCATATATATATGTGTGTATATATATATATATATATATATATATATATATATATAGAGAGAGAGAGAGAGAGAGAGAGAGAGAGAGAGAGACTCACTTTATAGAGCAGGCTGCCTTAGAACTCAGAGAGATGCACCTGTCTCTGCTTCCTGGGTCTGGGGACTAAAGGCCTATGCTACCACACCAGTTCCTCGTTCACCCGGGTTGTCTCTCACATCCCCCTCATTCTGCCATTTACTGGGTTGCTGGTCCTTTCTCTTTCTTTTCCTTTTTATTGTCCAGTTCATAGTATCTTTGAGGTTCTAACACATTCCTGCACTGCAGTGAATATATTTCTCTGGTTTTGTTTGGTTTACGATACTTTGTGTAGCAAATTCTCCCCCTTTAGAATGTCATAGTTTTTTGTTTTTTTTGTTTTTGTTTTGTTTTGTTTTTTGTTTTTACTGGAAAAATCCCTTCACCATCCACTCAAAGCTTTTTTAAAAAAAAAACAACAACATGGTTTCCCACTTCAGCAGTGTTAACCTCATACTTTCTTGTTGATCTGTATGGTGTTTATTTTGGCATGAGAAATAAGATGTGGCTCCAACTTTTCTTTTCCCCCATATGGCTATGTAGATACCATCTGAATAACCCACATTGAACATGATGCCAGCAAGAAGACTCAACAGGTCAGAGGCGCTCACGGCCAAGACTGTCACCTATGTTCAGAACCTGGCCGCACGTGAGGGAAGCAGAGAACCAACTCCCACAAGTTGTCCTCTGACCTTAGCGTGTGCTCTGGCATGTACATGCCCACACAAATGTTCACACACATGTTCACACACAATGAATCTATAAATGTGATTTTAAACATTAAATTGGCTACTGTACCTTATATTGCAGTCAACATTCTTATGCTTTGAGTTGCCTGCTTCTGTCCAATACCAAAGCGATTCTGTTTCTAACGTCATAGTGTATTTTACTGTGTGATAAAGGTTTTGCTGAGACTTTGTGACTAGTCTTTGTCTTTCCAAATGAATTCCAGTCTTAATAATACTATTACAATTTTGGTTAGAATCTTCTTCAAGTTGTAACCTTTAACCTCAACTCTCAGATTTTCTTCCTTTCTACTTAGAACTATTAAAGCAGGCTTAACTACTGTTGCCTTACTAAATACTAACTTGTTTGGCTGACATGTCACCCTATGAAACTGGAGCTATAGTATAATCCTGTTTTACCACAAAAGGATTTGGAACACAGAGAGGCTAAGTGGCTTACCCAGGGTCACACAGCTAATTAATTGGCAGAAAGGGGGATTCCAACCCAGGAGTTGAGTTTCAGAGGTCATTCTCTTAGCCCCATTCTCCAGAGATCCCGAACAGATGGAAATATAATTTCACGTTCCTAGGATTGAGGACAGAATGGGGTAACAAGACACAGGTAAGTGTGGCTCTCACCCCTCATCAAAGAAACAGCTTTTTGCAACAGATGGGGGCTATTTCGGAGATCTACACCTGGTCATAATGCAGAGAGTGAGGGACTGTGGAGTGACCAACTGAGAACTCTGCAAAGCAACCCCCCCCCCGTGTCCCCTGCTCAAGCTCAGAGAACATCACAGAAGAGGGAACAGAAAGATTGTAAGAGCCAGGGCACCAAACTAGTAGACAGGGATACTGCACACATGAGCACTCAGCAGTATGGCTGCCTGGGCAAGACCAGCATAATATTGACATAACAATGTGCATTGTGCGTGGGGGGGGGGAATTCCACATGGTGGCACCCCTAGATGAAGAACCACAGCTGGCCGATGCCTGCAGAGAGAGGGGGCATCAGGTGAGCTCCCATGTAGGTTCCAACCCAAAGTGGTCATCATGGGCATCTTTACATACAGTTAGACGGCTCAGTGCATTATATACACATGTGTGTGTGTGTGTGTGTGTGTGTGTGTGTGTGTACATTCACATATGTGCATACGCGTAATAATAATGAAGAGATCATGGGTTTAGGAGTGAACTGGGAGGCGCTGGAGGAGAAGAGAAGGATAGGAGTGTTGTAGACACACTGCTAGTGCGGGAAGTTCTTAAAAAATAAAATTACTAACCTTTAAAGACAGTAAGAACTTTACTTTCCCTACTTGAGCGCCATGAGAAATTTAGGTAGATCACATAAGAAAGCTGTAGGCTGCAGTCCTTCAGAAGCTGGCCCATAATGTCCTTCAGGAGACAGTCCACCATTCTTGATAGGAACTTGGAGTGTTTTCATTGTTCAGAAGTGCACGGCTTTCTGGCTTGGCAGCAGCCGCATGACCTCACTGCTGTGGAATTGTAACAAGTTGATTTCTGAGAGGTAGAGAACAGAACGGGGTTTCCAGAGCCTGGAGCAGGGGCAGTGAGAGCCAGGTGGTAGAGGAAGGTTGGGTGGTCATGTGATAAGCTATTGAATAGTGCAATAGTTGTAGCAACTTGTACTATACTGAATTTTTTTAATAGAAGAGGTTAAATATTTTTACCTTAAAGAAATAATAAAAACTTGAGGTAATAGATATGTCACTCAAATTGGGACAGACTCACTCTCTCACCCACACACAACCTCCTGGGTGTGTGTCTATGTGTGTGTGTTGTGTGTGTATCTATATGTGTGTGTGTGTGTGTGTGTGTATGGATATGTGTGTGCATGTATGTATGTTTGTGTGTATGTAGATGTATGTGTATGTTTATGTATGTGTGTGCATATGTGTGTGCATGTATGTGTGTTTGTGTGTATGTATGTGTGTATGTGTATGTATGTGTGTGTGTATGTGTAGAGCACAAGAGACCCTATAAACATACACAGTTTTGTTTGTATTCATTCAACTCGTTCATATCCACTAACATGGCTAAAACTATTGTAACTATTGACAAAGATATAGAAAAGGAAAGAAATAGATGTGACAAGTAGCTCATCTTCAGAGGCTTATAAACTACTTCCTTAAAACATTAAAAATAGGGGCTGGAGGGATGGCCTGTTGGTTAAGAGTGCTTACTGCTTTTTCAGGGGACCCAAGTTTTGTTCCCAGGATTTACATCAGAGAGTTCACACATTCCTGTAACTGTAGTCCCTGAGGATCTGACACCTCTGACCACCGTTGGTACCTGTATTTATATATGCATGCGCACATGTGCACAAGCATACACACACACACACACAGAGAGAGAGAGAGAGAGAGAGAGAGAGAGAGAGAGAGAGAGAGATAAAGATGAATATTTAAAAATTAAAAATTGAACTGTCAGGCAGTGGCGGCGCACACCTTTAATCCCAGCACTCAGGAGACAGAGGCAGGTCTGAGGCCATCCCGGCTCACAGAGTCAATTTTAGACAGCCAGGGATGCACAGTCAGACCCTGTCTCGGAAAAAACAAAACCAACAAAATGGTTAAGATGCTAAATTTTATGTTACATTATATTATATATGCATACACACATACACATCACAGTTAAAAGTTAACAGGGCCCAATATGGTAGTGCACACCTTTAATCCCATCACTTTGCAGGCAGAGGCAGGGAGATTTCTACAAGTCTGAGGCCAGCTTGGTCTACATAAAGAATTCCAGGCCAACCAAGACTACACTGAGACCCTATCTCGAAACATATAATAGAAACGTGCTTTAGCGCCAGTGTAAGGACACGTATGCATATTCAATTACTGGTATACAAATACACAAACTATGCCAATAGTCAAGATAAGTTCCTTTCCAAGGATGACCTGTGAAAAAGAGCTGATGGTTGGATCACGGGGAGGCAGTGAGGTGCTTGACCCTGCCCTATGCTGCTCTTCATGATACCTGAGATCTGAGACCAGCTGTGAAGCCACAGCACCTATTCACAGTGGAATGTGAGGCAGAAGAAATCACGACATTCACAGGAGAACAGACAGAACTGGGGGGCGGAATATTGTGCAAGATAAGCTACAATCAAAGGGATCCACACGATGTTTCCTCTCCGAAGTGGAGCTAGGTTTCAGGACACGAGAGGGGAAAGGAAGAGATTGCCTCTTGTCACTGCCTGGGCAGAGTCATCTGATCCACAGAGATCGGCTCTCTGCCTCCTCCCAAGGCTCACTGTCATGTCTCACACAGGATACTCCAGCTATGGAGTAGTTCATCTCCCTAACTCTGGAACTTCACCAACTCAGGGTCAAGTAACTTCATCAAGGATGGACTGGGAGTTTTAAATAGGGCTGGAGAGATGGCTCAGCAGCTAAGAGTACCAGCTGCTCATCCAAAGGACCTGGAATGGACTCCCATCATTCTCAAGGCAGCTCACACATAGCTGTAGGTCTAGTTCTTGGGAATCTGATGCCTAGAAGTAGATCTGGCCTCTGTTGGCACCAGGAAGGCAGCAGGTATGTGGTACATAGATATACTTTCAGGTAAAACAACCATGTACACAAATAATAGTTTTCTTATATAGTCCATAACCATTTGCCCAAGGAGTGGTATTGCCTACAGTGAGCTGGGCCCTCCTATATCAATAGACAAGAGAATCCTCCACAGACATAGCAACAAGTCAGTCTGACCTGGACAACCCCTTAGTTAGGGACAATCACACCCTTCTCAGATGACTCAAGGTTGTGTCAAGTTGACAGCTAAGATAACTAGGACAAAAGGTTAAACACATTTAATATCGTTTCATCAATACCGGGCATTGTACCTAGAGACCTGCAAAGCAAATGCTCTACCAGCTGAGCTATCTGCTCAACTCAGAAGGGAGTTACCTGTGTAGAGTTACAAACGTACAGCTGAGTCAGGACACGGGATACTTGCTCCTCCTTAACCTATTCACACAGACGGACACTGTGTGAGGAATGGAGGACAGGTATCATTTGTGAAATAACATCATCCCCCTTTTAACTAAACAAAGTCTCTGTTATACTTTCAAACATAACCTGCCGCAAACCCCAGCCTCCAGCCAGCAGAGGTGGGGCAAAGACGACACATACGCCAGCTTCTGCAGCTTCCGCAGCCCTTCAGCTTCAGCTTGCTTCAGCTTTCTTTATTCTCTCACAGCTTCCTTTATTATCTCCCGCAGCTTCTTTTATTCTATCTTATTCTCCCCTTTATTCTGGGGGATCGCCCAATTTATCCCCCTCCACCCTCTGCACTCGTCTCTCACCACTCTTCATCATCCAATCAGCATTCAGCACACTCTGTACACGAGCCATGNACGCAGACAGGGCGGGTGTCGATAGGTCAGTGACTCAATATCATGCTGTATGACGCTATGCATCAGGCGAACAGCGCATGATCATTCAGGCGCATGTGATTATTCAGGTGCACATGATCATTTGGGTGCGCGTGATCATTCAGGTGCTTGGTAAACAAGTAGGGATCATGGGGCTTGGCAATGAGCCAGGGTGCCATCTTGGCTGCCGCGCAGCCGCACCCGCTTGCCACATCTCCCCCTTTCTGTTTAATCAAAATGGCTCCAGGATCTCATCTGTCTTTATTAAAAGGTTGGGGGGTGGCTGTAAAAAGAGGGTCGGTGAAGCACCTTCATAAGGCTTGCATCCATGCCCAGCAACCAGTAACTAGGCCTTTTTTAGGTCCTAGGTGGGCAAGGGCTCTGTCTTAGGCTATGCGGGGGGCATCCCACAATAATCCCATCACTGAATCACCTTGCAGCCAAAAAAAAGGGGTGTGCATCTGGCTCACAGCATCTCAATATTCCCATCATTGGTGACTTCACAGCTTATGGCCCTCACCCACTATTAGGAGCCAAACATGGGGCAAATTACCTGACTCTATAGCCGCCACAGCTTGAATCAACAACCGTTTATCAGCCTGCACCCGTCTGCGCATGCGTATCATCCACCACAGCATACCAACACATACAGCACACAGCAAAAATCCCCAGAAGGCCATCCCTCCCCAATCCTTGAGGAAGCTAAAGGTCCCCTGGATCACCTTCAACCACTGCTGAGAGGTGGCAATCTCCACACGGGTGTTATTCACTGCAACAATGGATGCCTATAATTCTTTCATCCAAATTCGTGGGACAAATTNGCTGCACAAGAAAAATTCTGATACTGCACAGAGGTTACACAATTCCTGACATATGGGTTACACATGACACAAAGACTAATTGCTCCAGAATATCTATCTGCTCTTGGAGCAACTCCACTCTCTGAATTACTAATAAGATTCCAGTTTTCAACTGAGAGTAAATCTGGGATAAACACTAACATCTACTGATTGTAATTTCACAGCTTGTGCAGATTGTGAAGGGAGCAGGTGGATATCATTGCCCTTGCTGATCTTGAAACACTGGGAAGGCACCAACTTTGCAAGGCAGATTTCGCCATATCGAAGCATGGTGGCTGCTTCCTCTTGCTTTCCTTCACTTCCTCTTTCCCCATTATAGGGAGGAGGTGAGGGCAAGGGAGGTGCTGAGGGTTCAGGCGGCCTTCCTCGCCTAAAACTCAACTTAGATATCATGCTAGTCACTTCATCTCCACTGTCAGATGATTCATCTGAACTTCTCTCCTCACTCTCTTGTTCTTTAGCCTCTTTTCTTTTTTGCTGACTTCTCATTTGCCTTTTTCTGCTTCTGCTGCATGAGCCTTTATGACACCGTGGACATAATTTTGGACGTCTCACAGAGATGCAGTAGTTGGCTGTGGGCGATTGGCACACTCTTTTAAAATGCCCAGCCTGGCCACAGGAAAACTTTTCTAACTCAGCAGCATACTTTCCACTTTTGTCCACCAGGCAAGATTTAACTAAATTCAAAATTGCCAGCAGCTGCACCAACACTGCTCTTACTTTCATTTTTGAAGCAATCTTCTCTTGCTCTCTTCACTTTAAACTTTGTCCCTATAGAGGGAACTTAACTCTGTCCCGTAACCCTGGGAGCTTAACTTGTCCCTATACCGGGAACTTCCTCCTAGCGCTAGATTACTACTCTCTACCACGGAACTCACCCATAACTTGCTTCTTAATTCAGCTGCTCTTTTCCGAGTTCCCCGTACGGGCCACCAGATGCCGCTTTCAGAGCTCCCTGTATGGGCCACCAGATGTCGGGCGCCCCACACTCCGGCCAGCAGAGGTGGGGCAAAGATGACACGTATGCCAAGGCAGGGTTTGAGCGGCTTCCACAGCTTCCCGCTGCAGCTGCAGCTTCAGCTTGCTTCGGCTTTCTTTATTCTCCCTCAGACTTATTCTGTTTATTCTTGGGGATCGCCCAATTTATCCCCCTCCACCCTCTGCACTCGTCTCTCACCACTCTTCATCATCCAATCAGCATTCAGCACACTCTGTACACGAGCCATGCACGCAGACAGGGTGGGTGTTGATAGGTCAGTGACTCAATATCATACTGTATGACGCTATACCCTAGAGGGGTATTCACTCTAAAATGATTTCAACTTTGCCATGCATATATCATTTCTGTGATAAATTCCATTCCGAGGTGTACACTCAGGAGAGGCGAAAATACGTGTGCAAAAAAAGCTTGCACACAAATGTTCATATGAGAAATATTAATAACAGCTCCGAAGAGGAGGCGACACCTATCTATATATGGTAAGCAGGTAAAAAATAAAATATTAAATGAACTGGTCCACCACATCATCTAACCCATCAACGAATTGCTAAAATGCATGAAGGGGTCCTACAGATCCAGAGCTGTAGGACCTCCATGACATGGGGCAACAACAGGATATCCAAGAGGAGTCCCAATGAGGACCCAGTATTGATGGAGTAGCAGGAGCCAGACCAGTGAGTGACTCATTACAGTGAACATTCGCAAGAAGTGTAGACAAAAGGGTTACTGTGGGACACTGTGACACACTGCAGCTTCCCTGTCAGGGGTTGGGGGTTACAAGGGTGGGAGGTAGGTATGAGGGGAGGGGGAGATGAGTGGGATTGGGTTGCATGGTGTGAAATTCATAAAGAACCAATAAAAAGTTAAAAACATATATATTAAATGTTTTTAAACCCTCACTCCTCCCGGCTAGCGTCAACTGTCAACTTGACACAGAGTCGTCTAAGAACACTGTTGTAACTAGGGGATGGTCCAGATCAGATTGGCCTGTGTGTACGACTGTGCAGGATTGGCTTGATTGCTAACTATATAAGGGGGTCCAGTCCACGGCAGGCAGAGCCATTCCCTAGGCAGGTGATCCTGAACTGTATAAGAAAACTAGCAAGCTGGAGCCTCTGAAAGAACTAGCAAGCAGAAAATATTACTTTGTGACTGTGTTAGGGTTCTCTAGAGTCACAGAACTTAAGGATAGTCTCTATATAGTAAAGGAATTTATTGATGACTTACANTCTGCAGTCCNATTCCCAACNATGGTTCAGTANTAGCTGTGAATGGAAGTCCAAGGATCTAGCAGTTGCTTAGTCCCACATGGTGGCAAGAAGCGAAAGAGGGAGAACCTGACTCCCTTATTCCAATTTCCTTATATAGTCTTCAGCAGAAGGTGTAGCCCAGATTAAAGGTGTGTGCCACCACTCCTTAAATCCAGGATGATCTTGAACTCAGAGATCTCTCTGTCTTAATCTTCTGGAATCAATCACAACTATGTCTCAAGATCTCCATACCAAGATCCAGATCAGAAACTTCTATCTCCCAGCCTCCAGATTAGGTTCACTGGTGAGCCTTCCAATTCTGGATTGTAGTTCATTCCAAATATAGTCAAGTTGACAACCAGGAATAGCCACTACAGTGACAAAAACCAGTGGTGTGTGCTACTTGAATGAACTTTGAAACATTATGTTAAGTGAAAGAGGCTGCGATGGTTCGTGATGGTCAACCTGATGGTAGAGTCACCGTGGAAACAAATCTCTGGGCACATCCTGAGGGATTGTTTGAGGACTAAGATGGGAAGACTCACCATAAATGTTGGCAGTGCCAATACATGGCCTGGGTCCTTGGTCTGCATAGAAAGAATGAGTTTTCATCCTTTTGTCTTCCTGACTGCAGATGCAAGGTGACCCCTTGGCCAGCAGTTGCCCCACCATGTGCCCAGAAGCTGCGCCAAAACAAAGCCTTCCTTCCTTTTGTCAGGTTTTTTTAGCATGGCAGTCAAGAAGGCAACCAAGGCAGAAACCAGGCATGGAAGAGCCAATGTTATATGGTTCCATTAATAAAGAAGACCCACAGACATAGTGGAAGAGTGGAAGTGGCAAGGATCAGGGCAGCTGGGGTGGGATGGAGGGAGAAAGAAAGGGAAGGAGGGAGAGAAGGAGAGAAGGAGGGAGGGAGAGAGTGGGAGGGGAGAGACAGAAGGAGAGAGGGAGGGAAGAAGAGAAGGGAGGGAGAGAGGGAGAAAGGGAGGGAGAGAAGGAGGGAGGGGACAGAGAGGAGGAAAGGAAGAGAGAGGGCGGGAAGGGACAGAGAGGGGAAGGGGGAGGGAGAGAGGGGAGAGAGAGGGGAGGGAGGAAGAGAGAGGGAGGGAAGAGACAAAAAAGAGGAGGGAGGGACAGAGAGAGGGGGAAAGAGAGAGGAGAGAAAGGGGGAGAGAAGACAGGGAGAGAGAAGGGGAGGGAGACAGAGAAAGGTGGAAGGAGTGGGGGGAGAGAGAGATATGGTTAATAAGCACAGATTTTCTTCTGAGGAGGAACTATCACATTTTTAATATTAAAAGTAGGATTTAGGTCTGGAGAGATGGCTCAATGGTTAAGAGCTCTGGCTGCTCTTCCGAAGGTCCTGAGTTCAAATTCCAGCAACTACATGGTGGCTCATACCATCTGTAACAAGATCTGATGCCCTCTCCTGCGGTGTCTGAAGTCAGCTAGAGTGTACTTACATATAATAAATAACTCTTTTTTTTTAAAGTAAGGTTTACAGCAAATAATTTTCATCTGGGAAATGTAGGAAGTAAAGCTTTCTCTTTTTTCTTTGAATCCACAAAGCATCTCAGACATGGGTTCATTGTTCTTTAAGGATGACTTCCTGGGACTAAGCGGTGTCAGTGCACGCCTTTAATCCCAGCACTGGGAGACAGAGGCAGACATGGCTCTGACCTTGAGGCCAGCCTATTTTACATAGTGAGTTTCCAGACAGCCAGGGCTATGAAGAGAAACCCTGTCTAAAAACAAGCACTTGAACACACACACACACACACACACACCACACACACACACACACACATCATTATCACTTATTTGAGACTGGAGAGACTGCTCAGTGGTTAAGAGCACTAATATTCCAGAGGACCCAGGTTCAGTTCCTAGCACCCACAGGCTGCTCACAACTGCCTGTAACTCTAGTTCTACCGGATTCAGTGCCCTCTTCTGGTCTTTGAGAGTGTGATGGTTTGGGTAGGAATGGCTCCCATAGACTCATGAGTCTGAATGCTTGGCGATAGGGAGTTTCACTATTAGGAAGTGTGGCCTTGTTACAGGAAGTGTGCCACTGGGGGGCGGGCTGTCAGATCTCATATATACTCAAGCTACACCCAGTGCGGCACACAGTCTCCTGCTGCTGCAGATCAAGATGTAGATCTCTCAGCTCCTCCAGCACCGTGTCTGCTTGCACATCGCCATGCTTCCTGCCATGACTGAATCTCTGAACTGTAAGCCAGCCCCAGTTAAATATTTAATGTTTATGGTGTCTCTTCACAGCAATGAAACCATAACAAGACAGAGAGTATCTATGAATGCGTGTGGTGCTCAGAAAGACACACATGTAATTTAAAATATTTTAACTTATTTGTTGATGGACATCTAAAACGTTGCTATTATACCCCATGCTTCTATTTCTGCCCCCACCATGTAGTTTTGCACAGGCCTATGCACAACTGTCAGATAAATTCTTTTTTTTTTTTTTTTTTTTATTATTATTTTCTTTATTTACATTTCAAATGCTATCCCGAAAGTTTCCCAT
>NC_034597.1:107949769-108009408 GCF_900095145.1 Mus pahari | reverse complement strand
CCCCTCCTGGGCAGGAAAGGCGCAGGTCGATCGGGTCCAGATGTGGGTCCCTCCTCTCCAGCCCGCACTCTCCCCGGCAGTGCCAGATAAATTCTTAAAAGCAAGATTGTAGGGTCAAAATGGTTTGCTTTTAAACATTGATAGACTTAATTTTGATGAGAAATCCTCCTCATGTGTGGCCAAGGTTTGCACCAGATGAGGATTCCCTTGTCCCCTTCCCCACGGTCATGTCCCAGGTGATACTGTCACACCTCCCCTGGGAAACGGTTTCACAGTGTATCTCAGCTCCCTTCTTCTCCCTTCCCTCTCTGGAATGTTCATGCCTTGCCCTGTGGGGAGCACTCTTACCTCACTTCCCTCGTGTGTGTGTGTGTGTGTGTGTGTGTGTGTGTGTGTGTTTGGTCACATCCTTTGTGACCGTCAGCTGCACAGACAGACCAGCCCTCTCTAGGTCATACGGCTCCCTTTCTATAAACAGTACCCAGTAAGTTACACATTCTAAGGTCCAAGCACAAGAGTGGACAGGTGGACTGATGGTGGAAGTTACATGTCCTGAGTAAAAAGGACTCACACTGGAGCTGGGCATTTGGCTTGGTTATCAGAGTGCTTCCATGGAAGCATCCGGAACAGAGTTCAGGTCCCTGGTACCCACATTAAAAGCTGGGCACTACAGGGTATATCTGAACTCCAGCCCTGTGGGAAGGGGACAAAGACAGGCTTGCCAGCCGAATGGAATCCATGATCTCCACATTCAGTGAGAGACCCTGCCTCAGAAAAGCAACTGAAGACAACACTGGGCAGTGACTTCTGACCGTAACATGTGACGTGCACATATGCACATGGACCCACATGCATGCCTGCACATAGATGGACATGTGTATATGTAACTGTGGGCTTTCCTAGTCATGCATAAGTCCCCTGAAATAATGGCATGAGACCTAATATATTCATGAACAAATGCTTAGGTCATAAGCTTGGGCCTGTTCCCTGATTAACTCATAAATTACCTATCCTATTTATTCTAGTCTAAGTCCCGTTTCCTGGCTGGTTACCTCGTCCTCAGTTTCAGGTGACCATCTTTCTCTATGGGTGACTCTCCTGTGCCTGACTATCTCTCAGAATACACACACACACACACACACACACACACACACACACACACACACCGGATGTTCCACCTTCTAATCCTGCCTCAGCTCACTGGCTATAGGCTTTTTTATTGATAGCTGATGCTTCTATATATTGCACAAGAGATTATCCCTAAACATATACAGAGAGACTCACACTTGTCTCATACCCTTGGAAGGCACCATACTGCCTTCATTCCGCTAATGCTCATAAATGCCTACAATCTACAAAGCTTATCCTACAGACAAAGGAACGAGGAAATGAGGGGGTACAGTTTTCTCACAGTTGTGAAAGTCTTTCCAATCCCTACATATTTCTTCTTTATGAGTATTGATGGGCAATTTTAACATCATTAGCTGTAATTAAATTCTCGTTTTGTACTTTTCAAATTTTCCTTGCTTTAAGCTACACCAGTAAGAACTAATTATCTGAAATATTCTTTGGGATCTATGCCTCCACACATGCACCCTTAGTACTTTAGACATACTGCACATGCATTATTGATTTTGTGTAAGTGTGTGTGCACGCATTTGTGAGTGGGTGTGCGCCCCATGGCAACTGTGAGGAGTTCAGAGGGCAGCTTTCAAGAGCTGGCTCTTTCCTTCTATCATGTAGGTGTGGGGGATTGAACTCAGGCCATCAGGCTTAGCAGCAAGTGCTTTTACCAGATGAGCCATCTCGCTAGCCCTGAGCATTGTTTACCATCTAAAGGCAGACGTCTCTAGTGCTCCTGCGAAGACTTCTTCACTTGAGAATTTTATGTTTCCTACCCCTCCACAGAAGTCTCACCCCTGCCCTCCTCACAGTGGTCTCACCCCTGCCCCCCTCACAGAGGTCTCACCCCTGCCCTCCTCACAGAGGTCTCACCCCTGCCCTCCTCACAGTGGCCTCACCCCTGCCCCCCCAGAAGTCTCATCCCTGCCCTCCTCACAGAGGTCTCACCCCTGCCCTCCTCACAGAGGTCTCACCCCTGCCCTCCTCACAGAGGTCTCACCCCTGCCCCCCTCACAGAGGTCTCACCCCTGCCCCCCACAGAGGTCTTCCCCCTCCCCCCTCACAGAGGTCTCAGTGACAAAATGTGATTGGTTGTTGATTGTGCCTTACTTTTTTTTCAATTCCCATGAATTAGTCATCACAGCAGATTTGCAGTATAATTAACTTGTAGCTTTGATTTTTTTTTCATGGCGGAATTAACAGAGTGAATTTTTCCATGGTAGAACCATACTCTATATTTATTTCTTCTTTAAATAAATGTTTCCAAATTCAGAAATGCAAGATCTATCACTTAATTTCTATTCCAACCCTTCTTCCAGAGACAAGAAGAAGCTCAGAGGGAACCACTGGTGGGGGCTCACTCCTCCGCTCTTCCACAGTCCGGACTCCCAGGAGCCGCTGGTGGGGGCTCACTCTTCTGCTCTTCCACAGTTTGGTCTCCCAAGCCACACCAAAGCCTGAAGAGACAAACATTTGAAAGAAGAAGGACTGCCTTAGGCTCAGGGCTTCAGTCCATGGCTGGCTGGTTCCATTGCTTTTAGGCTGTGCTGAGCCAGAAGTGTCGTCATGTTGAACGTGCATGGGAGAGGAAAACTGCTCACCTCAGGGCACCTAGGAAGCCAAGAGGAGAAGTGGGAGCCAGTGTGACCCCTCAGTAGAGAAAGAATGTGCGTGCTGTGGAGTCAGACCACTGAGTTTGACTCCAGAACCCACGTGGTGGAAGAAGAAAACAGACACACAAAAGTTGCTTTCTGACCTCCACATGTATACCATACACACACACACACACACACACTCGTTGGATGGATGGATGGATGGATGGACAGGCAGATGGTGTAACATAAAATTTAGACAACAAAAAAGAGAAGAGATGCATGAGTGAACTAAACCACCGATTAGGTCACAGCCTCATGACCTATAACCCTGACTGACACACGCCCAGATGCGCTGTACAAGTCTCCTAGATCTCTCTCCAGTAACGCTGACAATCAAGACGAAGCATCACAGAAGCCTTCTACCATCCGCCACACCACCACCCAGGCGGCACGTTAGCAAGTGCAGCCATCCCATGATTGCCACACCCTGCTTAGGCAGGATGGAGTCCCGACTGCTTGCTGGATCACAGACTCATCTTTCTTTTCAGTCTGAACAAAATCCCTTCTCCTCTCCTCCGGAGGCATGGCCTCTTGTTCTGTTACGGCTGCAGAACACTGAGTTTTAAAAAAAAACCCACCCACCATCTACTTCCTCGTGCTTCAGACGTGTATTGAGATGGAGTCTGTGAGGTAAGAGGTTCTGGGCTAGGAAGTCCTTGCCCTGAGGAGCTGACAGCAACCAGGAAGTCAGAGGAGCAGAGACCAGACTCGGGATGAGCGAAGTCCTCCTGGGGAGAGAGCAAGGGCAGCCTCCTGGAGGTAGGCTCCACACGGGCTGGTCAAGAGTCGGAAACATACCCAACCGCGAAGACGGTCCCCGAAGGTTTGGGTCTGTGGGCGCTCCTTCCGATACTGTGCTCAAGTATGTGTGGACCGAATTGCATTCTAGCCAAGCCCAGGATCGCTGAGAACATCTGCGTTTTTGACACCACACTGGGTCAAAAAGTCAAAAGGCAATAGCCATCGAGTTTAGGCAGGCTTTTCTTTTCCGCCCAATTGAAGCTTCAGGAGTATCTTTTAATATACAACTGCACCCTGCATGAGAAGCTAAGCCCGGGACAGACAGAAACCATCGGCCTTCATGGCTGGTTCCCACAAAGTCAGCAACGGCTTCCTCCATATGAACGGGGAAACTAGGGGCTCTTATTTGCCACATGAAGCTGATCCAGAAGTTCAGAGGGAGCAAATGGCGGGACAGAAAGGCAGCTTGTAGCTGTTTGTTTTGTTTTGTTTTTATGTTCCCCAGGTTCCCTAATAATAGCCCCGAGGTTTATTTATTTATGAACTAAGGCCTAGGCCCTGAGCTAGTCTCATTCCCCAACGAGCTCGTAACTCATTACCCTGTTTTTATTATTCTATGTCTGACACAGGGCTGGTTACCTCTCTTCAGTTTCACACGTCCAACTTTCTCGGAGTCTGGGTGGCAAATCCTTCTGATCCTAAGTATTTCCCAGAGTTCCTCCCTCTCTCTCTGCCTTATGTCCTACCTTCTAACTCTACCTCAGTTTATTGGCCATCAGATTTCTATTGACAGATGATGCCTTTACACAGTGCACAAGAGATGATGGCGGCTCACCTCCCCAGGGTTGCTGAAGCCAAGTGCCATAGATTGGCTTAGACAGCAGCTGCTCCTTTCTTCTTGGGGCTGGACTCTGGAAGTCTGCAGTCAAGGTGTCAGTGGACCACACTCCTCTGGAGGCTGGCAGGGACCGACAATCCCGTTCTGTTGTGAGTTTCAGGGTTGGCAGGTGACCCCTGGTGCTCGTTTGCTTATAGACATGCCCCCCTCCAGCTTTACGAGTGTTCTTCCCTCTTGTGGTTGTCGGAGTCTCCTCTCCAAGGTCACCAGTCATGCTGGTTAGGCCCGCTCTGAGTGTGATTTCATTTCAGCTTCATTAGATCTGCAAATCTACAGATCGTCCTCCAACTACGGTGGGGTGACATCACCCTAGACCGGCTTTAAACTGAAACAATCATAAACTAAATACAGCATCCAGCTTATCAACACACTGCTCTGAGTCAGGCATGGGGAGTGCAGCTGTGTGTAATCCCAGCACTCGGGAGGCAGAGACAGGAGGATCTCTGGAGTTCAAGGCCAGCCTGGTCTACATAGAGAATTCCAAGTCAGCCAGAATTAAACAGTGAGACCCTGCTTCAGACAACAATAACTCCCACAACACAGTGTAGATTGCCAGTCCAACCTCCAAACTATAGGCTGCACGCATCGCGTGATAACTATAAATGTTGCCCAACACATATGTAGATGGCAGAGTCATGTCACAAATCTCAGATACTTGGTCCCCCTGCGTACAGAACATGTTGTCTTTTCTGGACATCGATGGGTTACCACACCCAGTGTCCTGAGAGAGGGCTGTACCACACATGCTAGTTGGGAAGTTCAGCTCTCCCGTTAGAATCACACTTTATGCAGACACTATCACTTCACACCACCAAAACTCAGAGAGCCAGGAATCAGTGCACCAAAAGCTAGAGAGCACTTGTCCTTCCAAGTAGTGTCTCAGTCACAGGTGACGGGGGTCAAACTTTAACCATATTTCTGTAGGAAAATAAAACCCCATACTGCCTTGGTCTATCTCAGAGGCCTCCCTATTCATGACTTTGACACCCTGAAGGCCCAGCTAACCATGTTCTCTATAACGCCAGTGAAATGGGGCAGGGCTTGCTCTAGGTCAAGAGAGCCCTAATCAACACAGCACACAGAACCCAATAACCATTATTGACTATTTCTATTACATCTGAGTTGTGCTACAGCTTTGAAATGTTTCAATTGATTCTAAAGGGGTGGGGAAGAGACAAACACAGAAATAATGCACCTGACAAAATGCAGGTTTCTGACCAACCAGTATGTATGTGCTCTGGTTTTATGGTGTCTTAAGACAGTGTTTCCCAAACTATCATATGAAATCGTGTTTTATGAAAAAAAATTAACCAAAGGGCAGATTTTAAATTTTATTTTTAAAATAAATTATATGCCTTCTTCCAGCCTCCACAGGGTGCTCCACACACGTGGCACATGCACGAAGGTGGAGAAATGAGCCCAAGTGGACTAAGTGTTTGCTCAAGGGTTCACAGTTAAAACAGTAAGCCTGGGGCTGGAAAGAAGGCTACGTCAATAAAAGTGCTCGTTACATCGCATAACAGCTGGAGTGACGCTGAGCCCTAGAGACTCACGTAAAACCTGGGTCTAGAAATGTGCACTGGAGTCCCAGCACTGGGGGAGCAGGGTGTGGAGAGAAGAGGGCTCCTGGAGCTCATGAGCCAGTCAGTTCAACAGAACAAAGGTCTTCAAGATGGCTCAGTGGGTAAGGCTCCTGATGATCTGAGTTCAGTCTCCAGGACCCACACGGTGGAAGCAAAGAACAGATGCCTGAAGGTTGAACTGTGACCTACATATGCACAACATGATATGTGCACACATACAAGCACACACTCACATTACTTACATAGTATAAAAATAATAAAATAAAATGCAGAGGGCTAGCTGTGATGGCTCACGCCTTTAATCCCGACACTTGGAAGGCAGAGGCAGATGTGTCGCTTGTGAATCCAGAGTCTGCGTCATCTTAGAGATTTCTAGGTCAGCCAGAGCTACACAGTACCAGCCTGACTCAGCAAAAGCAAGAAAACAGAGAGCAATTGAGGAAGACACTGATGTAGAGCTCTGGCTCCCTCCCATGTACATGTACACAGAAATAACATGCACATGGAAACCTGCACACACACACATGCACACACATGCACCACACGTACACACACATGTACATACACATGTACAAACATCAGCAAGCTTAAGTCTGGAAACAGTTCTCTTTCTCCCATTTCAGCAAACCCCATAACTAAATTCTGACAGTCACACTCAGTAATAACACAAAATATTGATATTTTACCTCAAAATATCTATGAAATTATCCAATCCTTCAGACACCTTCAGAGGACGTTCTATGCAACCCAACTGAAACACTCCAGCCACAAAAATAATTCCTGTGCCTTGACCTCTGTCTTTCAAAATGCATCAGGTAAAGTCACTGACTTTAGGAAGGCGTGCAGACCATAGTCTGTCAGGGTCCCACACAGCAAGCTGTGTGCAGGAAGCCAGAATATCCTTACCCCCAGTCCTGGGCGTCTGTGCATTTGTGCTTGGTTCTTACTTTTATTTTTGAATTTAATTTTATGTGTATGAGTGTCAGCTTGGAAGTGTTTATGTGAACCACGTGTGTATCATGTATTTTCAAAGGCCAGAAGAAAGCATCCGGTCCCCTGAAACTGGAGTTCAGATGGTTGTGAGCTGCCATCTGGGTGCTGGGAACCACCTGGGTCCTCTGTGAGAGCAGCTAATGTCTTCCTGCTGAGCCATCTCTCTGACCCTTTTCATTTTTCAATTATTCTATTTATTTGTTTATTTATTTGCTATTCATCCGTGTGTGTGTGTGTGTGTGTGTGTGTGTGTGTAGCACATAGTTCAAGGCCACAGGAATGTCAGTGGGAATTGGCTCTCTCCTACTCTGTGGGCTCTGGGATCTGAGCTCAGGCACGCAGGCTTGGCAGCGGGCACCTTTACCTCCTGAAGCATCTTGCCAACGATCCATGTATTTTTAGCTAGCCCATATTTCCTCTGTTCATGTAAGTTTAATTTTTCTCATTTGTCCTGATACGTGTTTCTGAAATAAACATTTTTAGTTTAAAAAAAAAAAAGTATTATGCAACAAATGGCAGGCAAAGGGAAGGGGGGCTGGTCTGGATTTTGAAGGAAATGGGGTAGAGCAGAAGGCTGTGCATATAACGTGAGGAGAGTCAAGCAAAACAAACAGAGAGCGAGGCTTGTGAGAGAGCCAGAGGGCTTTGATTGTGGATGACAGACCAGTTTCACGAACTAAGTGGTTGAGAGCCGGAGAGAAGGCTCAGCAGGCAGGAGCACTGGCTGCTCTCCCAGAGGCCAGGTTTGATCCCCAGCATCCACACGGAAGCTCTGCACAGCCATCTGCAACTCCAGTCCCAAGGGAGCAGACTTCTTTTTCTGGTCTCTGAGGGCGTAGGACATGCATGGTGTGTGTGTGTGTGTGTGTGTGTGTGTGTGTATACTTGAATGTGTGTGCACATGTGTATATGTGCAAAACAGTAATTATAGAAGACGTCATACATTTAAGAGGGAGCTGAGGGTCATGGGAGGATCCAGAAGAGGTCATAGGGTAAAATGATGTAAACACAGTATTCAAGAAAATAATAAGTAAAATTTTAAAAGAATTACACAATTGCCCCTCAGTCTCTTCACTGAGATCAAGTGAAGAATGTTGTTAATTATTTTAGGTGTCCTAGATACATGGCTTCGTGGGTATGTATGCCCACAGTTTGCAGATGGGTCTTTAAACACCACATAGGAGAAAGGAAGCCAATATTGTAACATGGTGATGCTACCTGAGGACTTGCTTTTGTGAGTTTGTGTTTGTGGCAGGTCTAAGGCATGCACACTTTTAAGGCACCGCCAGCAGTTACCACACAATCAACTGTCTTCACCGTGGGATGGCCTAAGCTCAACCATGCATTCCTGACACGCTGAGGTATAGGCAGTCTTTGTTTTGTTTTTTTTGTTTTTGTTTTTGTTTGTTTTTTTCGAGACAGGATTTCTCTGTGTAGCCCTGGCTGTCCTGGAACTCACTCTGTAGACCAGGCTGGCCTCGAACTCAGAAATCCGCCTGCCTCTGCCTCCCAAGTGCTGGGATTAAAGGCATGTGCCACCGCTGCCTGGCAGCTTTCCAATTTTTAAAACACTGGGTCCTTCACTGAACCTGAAGCTCACCGGTGCTGCTAGGCTTGCAGGCCAGCGTCGGCCGGTCTGCTGTTGATTCCCATCTGAGGTGCAGAGCTGGCCTCATGCCACTCCCCAGGAAGAGTGGGCAGGCCACTTTCCTGATGCCACAGCACCACACACAGCACAGGGACAACGTCACACAAGGAAAGTGTCCCCAGGAGAGTAGGAAGTTCCTGAGTGAGAGAGCGGTGGGGTAGTAAGAGACAGACTGCAGGGTCAG
Source organism: Mus pahari (assembly GCF_900095145.1). Lineage (NCBI taxonomy): Eukaryota > Metazoa > Chordata > Mammalia > Rodentia > Muridae > Mus > Mus pahari. The sequence goes on along the minus strand of NC_034597.1, from coordinate 108,000,584 downwards.
AGAGCCATCAGGGTCAGAGAACCATCAGGGTCAGACTAATCCTCCTCATAATGCCCCAGGTATCTCTGAACCACAAACTGAGAGTGTAGGTAACCTTTGTAGGAGCTGATGAGAGTTAGTGGAGGTGACAAGGATAAGGCCCAATGGCTCCTCTCCTCTCCCTGCTCCCACTTGTAAGAAATGTGCTCTCTCTCTCTCTCTCTCTCTCTCTCTCTCTCTCTCTCTCTCTCTCTCTCTCCAAGGCAGGGTCTCACTGTGTAACCCTAGCTGTCCTGGATCTCACTTTGTGGATCAGGCTGTCCTGGAACTCAAAAAATCCATCTGCCTCTGCCTCTTTTGGGATTAAAGATGTGGGCCACCATGATCAGCTTAAGTTTTCTAAACAACCAAGAAAGAAAGAAAGAAAGAAAGAAAGAAAGAAAGAATTCCCATTGGAAGCTTAATATTCAACATCAGCACATACTTATTTATAGAACTTTTCCAAGAAAAATTACAATTTAACCAGAGAGTAAAAGTCCAACAGAAGAAGGCAGAATTTGATTATTTTGATTGACACATTAGGAAAAATTACCAACAAGCATATAGATTGTATGGACATTGACAATCACATAAACTAAAGGACATCCTTTGAAATCAGTGTAGAGACTGCAGTATACACATATATATGTGTATACACACACACACACTTTTTTTCTCTTTGTAGCCCTGGCTATCCTGGAACTTGCTCTGTAGACCAAGCTGACCTCAAACTCACAGAAATCTGCCCACATCTGCCTCCCAAGTGCTGGGATTAGAGGCATGTGTCACCACTGCCCTGCTTCTCAATTATTTTGCCTAGATTTTTTTTTTATAACACTCATTGCATCCAGAGGAGATGAACATGAGGTAGATCAAAATTGCAGAGCTACAATAAATATACTGAACGATCGAAGAAGAAAACACATTTTCATCACATTCTTACTCCGTTTGTGGTTCTTTTCTGTTACTTCCCCCAGAAGAGACCTCTAAGAGACAACCTACACAGCGCAGGTACTTCAGCCGAACCTTGTTGAGTCTGATGTTTCCCTTCCACTGCTCAGCAGGGTGCAGAGCTCAGGGGGCATCAGATCTGCTGCAGGGAGTGAAGAAGACGTGTGTGTGCATGACCAAGAGGCCCGAGTGGACCTTCAGCTTGGAAGTTTTCATATGCATATGGTTTAGATCTGAAGTGCACCCCAGAGGCTCCACGCAGCAATGCTCAGAGGAACACTGCCTCGGTTACTCCCCTGGCACTGTGATAAAATATTCCAACAAAGGCCACTTAAGAGAAAGGGGTTTCTTTTGACTTTACAGGGAGACTGTAAAAGCAGCTTTTACTCTCCTGGCGGAACTGTCATCTCAGAGTCTCACTGCCTCCGTCTGCTAACCTAGGTCTAGTCCTGAAAGCTTCTAGCCTCCATACAATTAGTCTAGGCCTAGAATGTTCTCAGCCTCCGAGACTCACGGCTGAATAAGCTCATCCCTTCCTAGTTCCTTCTGAACTCTGACTGGCAGATTCAACTCAGCTGTTCTGGCTCCAGCTCCTCTCCAAGCTAACTGATTCAATCTGGCTTCTCTCTCAGCCTTTAGCTTCTTGCTCTGCTTGGCCTCAAACTAACTCTGGAAATCTGTTCTAATCATCTGGCTCCTTCTCATTCTCTGGTTCATCCTCTCTTCATCTGTGTCTAGCTTGTTCTCTCTCTCTCTCTGCAACCTGTGTCTGTAAAGCTCTCCCAGTAAAACTGCTTTTTCTCCTTCCTTCTCTCTCTGTGCTCTCTTAAATAGCTCCCCTTTCCTCTCTTCTCCTGAGAGTTGGGCATAGCCTCTTCTGTAATACCTTTCTGTGAGTCATCACTTTGTCTGCCACTCAATTAGATAATCACTTTTAAACATGGCTGCTTCCTTCTACAAACTAACTTTACCTTCATTGTTTAGGATTAAAGATGTGTACTAAGGCTGAGCCACACCACAACTAAAAACAATCTTTTTTCTCCCCAGTAAACAATACAATACAGTGTGATCAAACATCCCACAACGGGGCAGGGTGGGGGGGAACAGTCATCCCTGGAGGGGACTCAGCAGCAGTCGAGGGAAGCCTGCTGGCAGGATCAGAAAGCTGGCTGATTACATTGCACTCAAGAACTGTGAACAGGAATTGGGGCCAGGCCGTAAAGCCTCGAGTTACCCGCAGTGATTCACTTCTGCCCGAGAGGTTCTGCCTCCTAAGGGTTCCACAACTTCCCCAAGCCATGCAACCACCTAGGGGTCAACCGTCTAACAGGCAAGTCTGTGAGAGACATTTCTCCACTCAATGGGCTTGTGCTTTTGGGAAGTGATGGATCATGAGGGCTTTGACGTGAAGGCGGTAACTCATTATGCACTTGTAATGCAGTGGACACTTTGGAGGAAACGGCAACATAGACTGAGACCTAGCTAATTTAATGGGGTGCTGGAAAGATGTCTCAGCATAAGGCAGTGAATGTCTGTACCCCTGTAGCAGTAAGAAGGGAGGGGCAGACAGATGGATTCTCAGAAACTTCCGGTAAGCTAGACTGAACTCTGTGCTAAAGTTCCAGGCCAATGAAAGATTGTGGCTCAAACAAAATGTGTAAGGGTACCTGATGACTGAGACCCCACATGTGCGCCATGCATGCTCACCCCACACTTCCATGAATGCTTGCAACATGCACACACACACATGAAAATCAGTAAAATTGAGGGAATGAGGCGATGCCCTTGTGGCTATATCAAGTCCCTTCCCTTCTTGTGGGCTCATATTCTCTCTCTTTGTATACACACACACACACACACACACACACACTCACCACAGGCCCAGAAACAACAGACTTAAACTATAGTGGTATGATATTAATCCACTCTATACTTCTCTGGCTACTGTCTCAATATTCTTGATTCCCAAAAGAAAGACGCACATATAGTCTTATATTTTAAATACCTTAAACAGCTCAAAGGCTGGGCCATTCCCTAACTCCACGTGTTTCTGTATGTGTGTATGTGTCTGGGTCTCTCTGTCTGTTTTTCTGGGTCTCTCTATGTCTGTCTGTGTGTTTGTGACTGTGTGTGTCTGTGTATGTGTCTCTATCTGTGTGTATGTCTGTGTCTGTGAATAGCTGTGCCTGTGCTTAGCATGTGTGTGTGTCTGTGTATGTCTGTCTGACTGTGTGCGTGTGTTTGTGTGTGTGTGTGTGTATGTGTCTGGGTCTCTCTATGTCTGTCTGTCTGTGTGTGTCTGTGTATGTGTGTGTATGTGTGTGTGTGTCTCTTTCTCTCTGTGTTTGTCTGTGTCTATGCATAGAAGTGCCTGTGCTTAGCATATGTGTGTGTGTCTGTGTACGTGTCTGTCTGTGTGTGTCTGTGTGTGTCTGTGTCTCTGAGTATGTCTGTGTCTGTGCATAGCTGTGCCTGTGCTTAGCATGTGTGTGTGTGTCTGTCTGTCTGTGTGTGTGTGTTGGGGGGTGCTTTCTTCCTGGGAATTGCCTCACAGTCTTACGAGGTGGGCTGGAAAGCTAGAAAACCCACACAGGAGCTGGTGCTGCAAGTCTTAGTGCGTATGTCTTCGACCACAAAGAGAGCGTGAGTGGCTTGCACTGCCTGCCCCTGACTGGATGATGTTCCCTCAGGTCTCTTGAGTAAGCTCTAGCTAACTAACTGTAGACATTCACACTGGCGGGCTAACCGGGTGCTACAGCATGGCCTGACCTGAGAGACACAAAGCTGCCAGCAGACACCTGTCACCAAGCTGCCAGCGGCACAGCAGAGGAACCACCCCCTGAGGTGAAGAGGGGCCAGTCTTCATGTGGACCCCTATTTACCCAGCATGGGTGATGTGAGCTGTACCACACTGGGCAAGGCAGGCTTGTCCAGTGGACAAGTAAGTGGTCTCCTTAGACATTAGGCCTTCTCCTCAGTGCTGATGTTACATTACCTCAAAATATGACCCCTCCCCAGCACCAAGGGTCTTTAGCCAGGCTGTCCCCGAACTTCAGATCCTCCTGCCTCCCAGGGACCCATGTTTGATTCTAAGCACCCACATCAAGCAGTTCACAACAGCCTTCAACTCAAGTTATCGGAGATCTGACACCTTCTGGCCTCTGCAGGCACCAGGCCAGAACACATGGTGCACAGATGCATCTAGGCAGGTACATGCGCATGTGCGTGGGCACACACACACACACACACACACACACACACACTCACACATCAATAAATAAGTAAATGTGAAGAACTTTTGTCAAGGGCTTTTTTTTTTTTCAAAATCCTGGAATTTCACCTTATTTCCGTTTAAAGGAACAGACATATTTATGGTGACTTAGCATCTTCCCTGTATTTTTTTTTTTAACATAAACTGGAAACGTTAATGATAATGTAGGTGTCTTGTGTTGGGGCAAGACAGTGGAAGTCATTCAGAGCAGAGATGTAATTATTGATGAATCATGACATAATTCTCTCAGCATGTTAACACAGTAGATCCTGGGCCCTTGGTATCAAAATCATGACAACTGCCCACGCTTTGGAGGTGCTGAAAGGGGAAACTCACCCCCAAGGCTGAGAGTTATCTTCGTCAAATTAAAACACATAAAGCATTCAACTGCTTTTTAAGTTCTTTCATTTCTTTCAGCCTCTACTCCCACTTCAAAGGCAGTGGAATAATTTAACACTTCCTGTGAATATTTAAGTTAGATTATAAGTGTGTTAATATGCACTCATATTAAAGGAATGGATGTTTGAGCTAAAATAAAATTTGTCTCTAAAAAGGCTGAGAAGAAAGATATGGTGGAGCATGCCTTTAATCCCAGCACTGGGAAGGCAGCGGCAGGTGGATCTCTGTGAGTTCGAGGCCACCCTTGTCTACATACTAAATTCCAAGCCACCCAGCAATATAGGTTAGACCATGCTTCATGAAATAAAAATTAAATTAAATTGAAATTTTAAAAACTTCAAGAAACAAGGATATAACTGTGGGCTAGGGGATAAAAGGAAAAGAAAAGAAAGAAGCCAACATTTCTCCCTGATCTGCACTTGTAGTTCTGTCTTTCTGCTCTAAAGTGAGCCAACGGCAGGCTTTGTGAGCAGCCTTTGGGCTCCTGGGTTGAAAGCAGAGAAATCACAAGTGATGGTTCTGAGATGGAAATTCACTAAGAGCCTTGCAACCTGCCTGGAGGAAGGAGGAAACACTGACAAAGACAACCGGGCCAGCAGCACTGGGGTGAGCCATGCTGGAGGGGTAAAAACCAGTCCCCCCAAAACAAAGACTGACCTAATTCCAAGGCAGGTCAATAATGAAACACTGTCTCATATCCAGAGAAAACAACATCTGTATTCAGATGAGCCTCATGGAAACAGTGAATATTTTTAAGACCTTAGGAGAAGACTATTAAATATTTACGAATGGCCTGCTATTTAGGAGTGGAGTGGTTCTGCTTGGCGAAATGCATGCTTAATTGTTCTCAAAGGTTATTGTGGGGTTTTGTTGTTGTTGTTGTTGTTGTTGTTTTGTTTTGTTTTGTTTTGTTTTTTAATCAATCTAGACTTTTGCTTTAAAACTGATTTAGGGGACCAGCTGTCTCAAGCCTATTCTAAGAGGAGCGAGGTTCCCCCAGAAAGCCAAGGGACTGAGGATTTCATGATTCAGTACAAGAAAGTGATGGGGCCAGTCATTAGATGGGGACAGGGTATAATTCCATTCTACCTTGCTCCACCACCTCCAGCACAGTTACCTGCATGGCCACCAAGGGCTTCTAATTTGGTGATGCTGTTAAAGGAGCCATACTGAATTATGATGCAATATCTTAGAGGATGTGTTATTGGTATTGGCTGGCATGGGCCCTATGGGCTCTAACACAAGATGATGAACAGATGTGTCTGAGACCTGATTTTAAATCTATTGCAGAATTGTAAAGCAACTACCTGCTCAGCCACTACAGAGGGTGCATAAGAAGCTTGGGGTCATCTAAGACCAGCAGAAAACACAGATGTTACATTGTGATTCACAACGATTCATGTTGAGGTCAACACAACATGAGGAGCCAGATTAAAAGGTCACAGCATTATAAGCAGTGACAGCCACTGGGACAGAGGGTTTGTTGGCTCATTCATTTATTCTACTTTCATTATGGACATTTTCAGACATACACGACATCAGGGAGAGTCATATCATGAACTGCCCACCCATCAATCATTCCACCTATACCTCATTCAGCCCCCTCCCCAGGTATACACAATTACTTTGAGAAAACCACTAGATATCACCTATTTGCATCTATAAATACTTTAGTCTATTTTATATGTACGTATGTACACACATGTATGTTACAAATGCCTGTCACACATGTATGTTACATGTGTGTACATACATGGCAATTTTGAGATGTGATCATAGTATCATTATTATAACCAAAAAAAAATTTTTTTTTACATTGAGCCTTTGCTTGGTATTTGTTTCATAAATGTTTTAGGTAGTTGATTTGAGGTAGGATCCAAACAAGGTCTGAGAGTTATATTTTTATTCATTTATTTATTTATTTATTTATTTATTATTTATGAGACAGGGTCATGTAGCCTAGACTGGCTTGGAACTTACAATGTAGTTGAGATGAGATGACCTTGGATTTCTGACCTCTAGTCTCTGCCTCCTTAGTGCTGGGATTCAGAGCCTGAGCCCCATGCCCAGGCAGTTTATCTGGTGCTGGGGATGGAACCCAGGATGCTACGCATCCTAGGTAAGAACCAAGTGATCCCCATCCCCAGCCCTGAACATAGCTTTGCATTGCTGTGCCTTTACTTTTTCTTTTCTGGAGCCCTGGGGTTGAATTAGGCTACACTGGATGCTCTGCACTGACCAGGCAAGGGCTGTGTCACTTTTAAAGCTCTTTTTTAAGGGGAAAAACCCTATATATTCTTTCTTATTTTTTTCTATAGATTTTTTTTCCACTGTGAAGGAACCCGGCCATTGGCTTGGATAGCTTCCCACATTTTTATTTTGCTGACTACATCTTCATGGTATTAGCAAGCTGTTCTGACTCCAGGATTTCTGGTAACCAGCAATTAGATTTAAAGACTAGACCTAATTCAGGTCGTTCTGGAGGCAGGAAGAGGATATTGCGATGTCTGGCAGGACCTAGGTCATCTCTGGTCTCTTTTTGCATTCTGTGCTCATTAGAAACTCTTTTATTTGCAAACGTTTGAATTTAACTGTATATTTTTAGATGTGGTAATTTAATTCCATGTATTTAAAAATCTTATTTATTGATCAACTCATGTTGTTTTTATTTTTATTGTTTTAAAAAGATTCATTTTTATGTGTACGAGGATTTTGCCTTGCAAATGCCTGTCATTTGCAGAGGCCAGAAGTGGAGGTCAGATTCCCTGGAGATGGACTTACAGACAGATTCGTGCCACCATATAGGTTTGGGAACCAAGCCCAGGCTCTCCACAAGAACAGCAGAGAGCGAGAGCCATCTCTCTAGCCTGCTTTTATTGGCTTGTTTATTTGCTTATTACAGGGTTTCTTGTTACTGGTGTTGACCTCAAGTTTTCTATGTAGCTGAGGATGACCTTGAACTCCTGATTCTCTTGACTCTACTTTCTGAGTGCTGGGGTTACAGGTGTGAGCCACCAGAGCCCTGGCTCTCACTGTGCATTTTACATAAGAGTCTTCATCAGAAGTCCTGTACAGATGCAGCTGAACTATTTATATGCACTCCAGTTCTACCGTTCCTTCATTTATGGAAGCTGAAGCTGAAAGGGACAGAGGAACACAGCTCACAGTAGAAAGGTAGGCGATCCCGATGAAGTGCCTCCTAACTGGAATCCCAGAGCTTCAGAGGTAGGAGGCAGAAGGATGACCGAAAGCTGGGTGAATGTTTGATCTTCAACACAGAGTTCCAGAGCAGCCAGGGTCAAGTAGAAAGACTGTCACGGCAAGAGGGGTGGACAGGCTGCAGCCAGCTATTGAATATAGGATTCTCAAAACTGGAGGACTCAAAGACCTGGATATAAACCTCATAAGGCCACTGCAGGAGGATAAGCATTCCTTTATTAAAGGGATAATTCACAGGTCCTGAGACCCACAGCAAATGTAATATGTTGATAATTTTTTTTTATTTTTATTTTTTATAATTAGCTGATCAGATTTATGTATCAATACATTCTCACTTTATAAGATGCCAATACAATAATTTCAGAGCCAATTGATACTGATAAAAGATTTATCCCAATTATTCTAACCTTCTGATATCATAGCTACCTGTGGCTGGTTAAAGCCACGCTGGTTCACATCCGCCACCATCTTGGCCTTCTTCCTCTCTCGAGTTAATAATTTACAAGCAGCAATTCTCCTCATTCCTAGTAGATAGCTTAGTGTGTCCTTAATGAAACACACTGGGTAAGGCCACAGCCACACAGCTCTCTGGGGGAAAGCCAGTGAGTGGTCCTGAGTCTGGCCATGGGAACTCAAGGCTGATTTGACCCCTGGGTGGATTGGGGTTCTGTTTTGTGTCTTAGGATGCTTTGACCTCCCTTAGAGTCTCAGAGATCTGGAGTCAGCTGCCCCTCCCTCAGATGACTCACTCCTGGTGGGAGCAGCTTGCCTGTGGTAGGAGGAGAAACTCCTTAGGTTCTGCAGCTGGACTTACGGCTCAGTATAACATCAAACAGCTTAGTGAGAAGCAGCTTGCACATTTATTTAATGTTTTCATACAGACATGGGGCTTTTGGAATAGATGTGAAGATAAAAATAAGACATGAGGCTTGAGAGTTTCCGTAGTTCTTTGCACGGTGAGTGATAAACTGTGGGGCTGTGACAAGATAAACTGTGGATGGTAATGAGCATATACATGGAAGGAATCAGAAGGAAACATGGGTGATTGTAGAAAGTAGACTTGTGTGTCAGTGGTTTCTCTATTGTTCTACAAAACACAATGACCAAGGAAATGATAGCTTACAAAGGCAAGTATCTAATTGGACCTATGGATCCAGAATGTTAGAAACCATGATGGCTGAGCAAAGACCCTGGGGACTGTGTAAGGCTTTTTGAAACTTCAAAGCCACCCTGTCCCCATGACATACCTAATCCTTTCCAAAAAGTTCCACTAACTGGGGACCAAGTATGAGTCTATGGGCGCCATTCTCATTCCAACCATCACACACCACTCCCTGGCCTCCAAAGACTTCATATCATAATGTAAAATGCATTTAATCCAACTGCATGCATCAAAGGTCAAGGTCTCTTCTGAGGCTAAAGGGAATCTCTTAACAGTAACTCCTTTGTAAAATCAAAATGCAAACACACAGCAGCACAGAATACACACACCACCATTCAACAAGGGAGGAAAGGGACCACTGTGAGGAAATACCGAACCAAAGCCAGACTGATACTCCGCAGGACAAGCCAATCCCGTGGTTCTATGTGTATGTCAAAGGGCCGAGAGAGCTCTGCCCTTCCAGCTCTGCTGACTGCAACACACTTCTCTCTCGTAGGCTGGTGACACTCTCTGTCTGCAGCTGTCCTTGGCATACGTCGCAGGGCTCTAACATCTCCAGCATCTCGGCTTCTTCAATACGATCCAGGACTCACCCTCACGGCTTTGCACAGTGGTCTCTCAGACTCTCGAGCCCTCCCAGGACCTTCAATCAGGAACTGCCCTGCCATAAACATCCTGGTATCCATGGCTCTCTTTAACCATGGAGGAACAGCCCACAACCGCTTTACTCAAGTATCCCTCATGACTAAAGCCAGAACCACATGGACAGCCAGCATTGCCGAGGTCCGCTGCCCCTCGGGACGGACAGCCAGTATTCCCAAGATCTGCTGCCCCTCGGAACGGACAGTCAGCATTCCGGAGGTCCGCTGCCCCTCGGAACCGACAGCCAGCATTCCCAAGATCTGCTGCCCCTCGGGACGGACAGCCAGCGTTGCCGAGGTCCGCCGCCCCTCGGAACGGACAGCCAGCATTACGGAGGTCCGCTGCCCCTCGGGATGGAGGCTGAGTCACGTTTGCAGCAGCTTTCCTTCCTTGCTGCTTTCTGGGAGCAGAGAATTCCTTCTACATTTTCCTTTTACAGGTTGGAAGCTCAGCCTGAGGGGGGCCTGCCTTGAGGTCATCCCTCCCTTTATCTCAATGCAGATTGCTGCCATCACCCCCACTACCCCATACCCTGATCTCTTTATCTCTTTTAGCACAAGCCATGGTCCCATCATTACATTTCCTAGTCTTTTATTCTTCAAATTATATATTTTATATTTCTCTTCGACCCACTTGCTATTTCTTCATTGTAGACCCGCTTAAGAATGGTTGCTAATAACCATGTAAGAGTCAGTATCAGGCTGTCTTGAAATCTCTTCCACCAAAGAAATTAGCCCATTACTTTCTAATGGGAAGTGCTTAGGGAGAGGACAGAACCCAGCCACATCCTTTGCCAAAATATTACGGGGATACCCTCTAGCCCAGTTGCTTATTGTTCCTCTTTGAAACCACTTGATCTGGGCCTCCACGGTCTGGATAGATCTCAACACTAATGTCTTCCAAGCCCCTGCCAGGATGACCCATTAAGTTTTTCTTTCAACATTCAACAACTTTTCTAGTCCAAAGTCCCAAAGTCTTCCACCCTTTTCCAAAAAGCAGCATGCTCAGGAGGAAATAAAGGCTATTTTAGAAAATAAGCTCATATAAACCTTTTAAGTGCCCATTCCCAGTCGCAGTAGTGAAACTGTCCTTTTAAAAGTTGTGTTACATGCCGGGCGTGGTGGCGCACGCCTTTAATCCCAGCACTTGGGAGGCAGAGGCAGGCGGATTTCTGAGTTCGAGGCCAGCCTGGTCTACAGAGTGAGTTCCAGGACAGCCAGGGCTATACAGAGAAACCCTGTCTCGAAAAATGAAAAAACAAAACAAAACAAAAAATTGTGTTACTTTAAAATGATATGTGTGCGCATATGGGCGGTGGTGGCGTGTGTATGGGAGGAAGGTGCCTGCAGAGTCCAGCAGGGTGTGCTAGATCCCGTCCGAGCTGGTGTTCTATTGTTATGAAAAATACATCATGACTGTGGCAACTCCTCTGAAAGAAAACATTTAATTGGGGTTTATTTACAGTTTCTGAGGTTTAGCTCACATTCATCATGGCAGGAAGCATGGTGGTAGACAGGCAGACATGGTGCCAGAGAAGTAAGCTGAGAGTTTTACATCGAGATCCACAGGCAGCAGGAAGAGAGAGCTTCTGGGCTTGAAATGGGCCCCAGAGGCATGCTCCCTCCATCAAGGCCACACCCACTCCAACAAGACCACACCCACTCTAACAAGGCCACACCTACTCCAATAAGACCACACCCATTCTAACAAGGCCACACCCACTCCAACAAAGTCATGCCTCCTAATCCCTCTCAAATAATACCATTCCTTGATGACGAGTAATAATGCCACTCCCTGCAATAACTAAGCATTAAAATATATGAACCTGTGAGAGCCATTCCTATTATCACCATCCCCTGGAGCACAAGTTACAGGCAGTTATAAGTCTCCAACCATGCGTGCTGGGCCTGAAGGTAGGTGCTCTTCATAAAGGAGTGCGTGCTCTCAGCTACTGAGCCTTCTCCCTGGGCCCCATTTCTTTCCTCCTAGCACAGAGTGGGCACCTTCCTCACGGCCGTTTGCTTCTGCTTTTTTTCAAGTACCTTCTGCTCAGTGGAGTCAGGAGCCAAGATGGCAGGTGTGACATGGAGTGGGGTACGGACAGAGCAGAGGATCTTCTCCCTGCTGTAATCTTGCCATCAAAGCAGAAGACTCCTTTCTGTGTGTCTAAATGGTATGGGATCGTTGGGCCTGGTGACAGGAGCCTGTGATCCCAGTTTCTCAGGAGGCTGAGCTAGGAGGATGTCATGTTTATGTTCTATGCGGTGAGTTCAAGGCCAGCTTGAGCAACTTCATAAGCTTTGTCTCCCGTAAAGAGAAGGTAGGTGTGCTTGGTCAGCATGCACAGACGTGGGTGCCCTGAGTACCACCAACGAAACAAAGCAACAGCCCCAACGTTTTGAGATTTCCCCTATGTGCCACAAAAGCCAGAACTCAATAACTTCCACTCTGACTCTCAACCTAGAGAAGCCCACAATCCCTAGGCTGTGGGCTCAGCCTCGAGGTCACCTGCACTTCAAAAGGCACCCTACAAGTCCCCAAGCTTTGTGTATCACAAAGGATGCAGGGGCCAGAACTGGAGGAGGGGGTATGCAGAAAGGGACTGAGCTGTCCTGTCTCCAGGTCCTTGACCCTGGTCAGCAAGCCAGAAGATCTCTGAATTCGCTCCTCCTGTAGAGATGTTGTGGGAACGGTTGCTGAGTTACAGAGTAGGGAGTCCCAGCAAGGCCTATTGGAGTCTTTGGAGACTGTCTTTTTTTTTTCCTTAGTATGGAATAGAGTTTATTTAGGGAATGGGGAGGGGTGTTGAGGAGGAGGGAGTAGAGACAGAGAAAAGCAGACACACACACACACACACACACACACANAGAGAGAGAGAGAGAGAGAGAGAGAGAGAGACAGAGACAGAGACAGAGAGAGACAGAGAGAGACAGACACACAGAGAGACAGAGACACAGAGAGACAGAGAGACAGAGAGAGAGGAAAGGGGAGAGGCTGGTCAGAAACATGTGGAGGGGGGAAGGAGAATGGGTAGAGGAGGGACAGAGAGGGTAAGAGAGTAAGAGGGTAAGAATGAGGAGAGTGTCTTAAAGAGGAGGTTGTATGCTAGGAACCGTGGACAAAGCAAAGCATACACGCTGTCATGATAGGAGACAGGTTCTGAGTCCCTTCACTCAGAACTTGCCTTTTCAAAGGCAAAAGCTGTGTTCCTCCTCCACCTTTGCGCTCCTCCTCCACCTTCCTAACTTCCATAGGCCAAGCCAGAGTTCCTCCCACCCACCTTAAGTGCCCCAAGGATCAGTGGCTAGGAGAGACTACATCCCACCTTTCTCAGAGGAGCCAATCCTAAGCGCTTCTCTCTCCTACCTACATCTCCATAGAAACCCAGAGGAGACACTGGGCAGCACACTCTGCTCTCTCGTCTTGCTGCCTCCTACTTACCATGAGTCAACTCCTCAACAATGGCCTCTTCATGTCCTCCGCTCAGGCACTTACACCAAATAGCCAAGTTGGGGCTGGAGAGGGTTAGGTTAGAGTTAGGGTTAGAGTTAGGGTTTCAGAGGCCCTGAGTCTCATTCCCAGCATCTACATCAGCTCACCACAACCTGTAACTCTAGATCCAGGCGATGCAATGTCTCTCTGGTCACCATGGGGACCTGTGTTCACCTGCACACGTCCACATGCACACATATATGCTTAATTTTAAAATATAAACAAAGCCAAGCATGGTGGCGTACGCCTTTAATCCCAGCACTCGGTAGGCAGAGGCAGGCAGATTTCTGAGTTCAAGGCTAGCCTGGTCTACAGAGTGAGTTCCAGTACAGCCAGGGCTATACAGAGAAACCCTGTCTCGAAAAACCAAAAATAAATAAATAAATAAATAAAATAAACAAATATAAACTGTCCCAATGTCTGAATGCTAAAGAAAGAATCTGTGGGGGATGGGCCGAGGTGTCCTTGCCCCTCCATGATGCAGATGGGGCAGTGAGCACTACTTAATTGGTAATGATGGGTAAAGTTGGTGTTAATGCTTAAATAAATTGATTAAAAATAATGTGTACACACTCATGTCCTTAGCAGCATTTTCACAATAGGCAAGGAGAAGAGAAAACCCAAGTATTCGCATATTGATTAATAGACAAAATGTGGCACAAATATACAAGTGATATTGGGGTTTGAACTGTCTGGAGCCTTGGTTGGAAAATCCTCAGTGAATAAGAGCACTAGCCGCACAAGCGCGAGGACCTGAACTCAGACCCCAGCACGTATGTAAAAACATTGGGTGGGCATGGTTGTATGTGCTAACAGCCCTGAGCTATGCAGGACAGAGACAGGAGGATCCCTGGGCCTTGGTGGCTGCCAGCCTGGTGTCAGGTTCAGTAAGAAACTTTGCCTCAGAGGAATAAGGTGGAGGGTGATAGAGCAGAATGACACATACACACACTATACACACCACACACTCACACACTATGTATGCACACACCATATGTACACACATCACATACACACACACATGCCATATACATGCTCATATACATACCATATATACACATACCACATACATACACACACCACATATACAGACACCACATACACACACCATATATACACATACCACATACATACATACAACACATACACACACACACACATGAACACACACACACACACACATCACATATACACATTCACACATGTCAGAGGCCACATTTGACATCACAGGTTTAACCAAGGTATGGTGTTGGTGATTAGAGTCATGCTCAGAGCAGCCTGGGGGGGATGGTTGGGGGGAGGGCAATGACAGCAGCAGGCAATTTACCCAGGTCAGCACTACTGATGGAACAAAACTTAGGTATCTGGGGCTGGCAAGAATGCCCAGCAAGAGACTCTGAACTCTCTTAACTCTTGAATGTATATATATATATATATATATATATATATATATATTATATATTATATATATATATTATATTATATATTATATATATTTATATTTGATGGGTGGAGCAGAGCCCCAAAAGCCACACTTTATTTCTTTTCCAGTCTTTTTCTACCTTCTTAGACAAAAGTTCTTTATAAAATTACCTCACAGATAAAATATTACACAAAAAGAAATTACAGAAGGATGTTGAGGGTAAGTTCAAAGCAGTGTTTCATCCTATAAGCTCAGTATAAGTTCAAAGCAACAGTAGCTTTATCATAGTGCACACCTGTGGCGTCATCTTTGGATCTGACCTAGAATGAATTTTATTCCTTATTATTCAGCCTTTACTTACTATTCTATGAGGAGGGGTCATATTTCATTCTCGATTCTAACTTTATTACATCTTTCTGGCAAAACAACTAAAACCACCACCTTAAACTTTATTTCTAAAATTATTTGAATCAAATAAGGAATGCTATAAAGTCAGTAATTCATCTAAACAGCATTAATTCATGAAAGTACATCTTCATGTAGATCTGCAGGAAATTTGTCTAATAGGGTGGGCTGATGCTCAGGAATCCTTAGGCCATGCAATAGTGACACGAAAGGCGTATCATCGGTGAGAAGCAATCCTGGGATGAATATATGGGGCTCTCCAGAGTGAACCCAAGGCAGCCGTGCAAAATGGTGGGCCATCTCCAGGAAACTCACTTGCTTGCCATAGCCTTTCCTAGATGGATTCTCACACAGGTATGTGCTCAAGTGCATGCGCGCGCGCACACACACACACTCATATAAAAGTAGAAAGTTTCATCATATGGTATAACATGGTTAAATATTGGACACTCAATGCCAGGGAAAATAAGTCACTCATGGAAAGGCATATGTGATTCCATTTAAAAATTATTACATTTGTTTACTCATGAATGTACGCGGGTGGCTAAGAATGCACAGGTGAAGGTCAGAGGACAGCTTGACAGAGCTGGTTCTCTCCTTCTGTCTTGTCAGTCCTAGGATTGAACTCAAGCTGTCAAGTTTGGTGGCAAGTACTTTTGCCCTATGAGCCATCTCACCAGCCCTGTGTGACTCCACACGCATGAAGTAGAGGAAGTTGACATATCTATAGAAAATGAAAATAGAATTGTGGTTGCTGGGCAAGAAACAACAGTGAGGCTTATTGTTTGGTTGGTTGTTTTTGTTGTTATTTTGAGACTGGTTGTCACCATGTAGCCCTGACTGACCGGGAACTCACTATAGAGCCCAGGCTGGCCTCAAAGTCAGAGAGATCTGCCAGTATCTATCCCCTGGATGCTGAAATTAAAGGTGTACACTAGCACACCTGGCTTTAATGTCTGACCACCCATGTGGGGGTCAGTGCACATGTGCAGAGCAGAAGAGGGTGTTGGTCCCCTGGTGCTGGACTTATAGGCAGTTGAGAACTGCCCAAAGTTGTGTGCTGGGGACTGAATGTGGATCCTCTGTAAGAACAGCACATGCGGGGCTGGCGAGATGGCTCAACGGGTAAGAGCACTGACTGCTCTTCCAAAGGTCCTGAGTTCAAATCCCAGCAACCACATGGTAGCTCACAACCACCCACAATGAGATCTGACGCCCTCTTCTGGTGTGTCTGAAGACAGCTACAGTGTACTTACATATAATAAATAAATAAATAAATAAATCTTTAAAAAAAAAAAAAAAAAAAAAGAACAGCACATGCTTTTAACCACTGAGTCATCTCTCCAGTACCCTGTTGTATTAAGTCTCCACATGATTCTCCATATTGTAGTTTGTGAAATGCTGGCATACACACACACACTCCTGCTATAGATAGATAGATAGATAGATCCAGAGAGAGAGAGAGAGAGAGAGAGAGAGAGAGAGAGAGAGAAGAGAGAGATCAAGTCACATATAACTGTTAAAAGAACCAAGTCATGAGCCTCAGGATCAGGCTGTGACAAAGTGGGGGTGGGGCATAGAACCAGAAAAACAGTCAATGATTCAGTAACTGTGATTTGATCTGCCTTGTCCTGAATCCTGAATCCTCACAAAGAAACTAGCCAGGCTCTGCTCCTGCGAGCAGTGTATGTGTAAGTGTATGCATATCCATGTGTGCACATGTGTGTGTGTGTGTGTGTGTGTGAGTGAGAGAGAGAGAGAGAGAGAGAGAGCTTTTGGGAGTTAGTTCTGGCTTGCTACATTGTAATTCTTGTTTCTGCGACTGTGTTGCATACTCAAGTCTAGCTGATCACAGAATTTCCAAGGATTTGCCTTTCATCCTGTGTAGGAGCAAAGGGATCACAGATGTGGCTATAGTATCCAGCTTTCCCCTGCGTTCCAGGTATAGAAAGTGGGTTCTCAGGCCTGTGTTGGCTTTCCCACTGAGCCATGCCCCTGCCCTTATGAATGCGTTTGGAAAGTGACTTTCTGAGGGAGAGGCACTGCTTGGACCTAGAGAGGAGGGCTGGTGTAGTTAGCTTGCATGGCTTGTGTTTAATATCCTTGTTTGAGAGATCTGTAGGAAATCAGTCACTATCTCTGTGGGCAATATGGGCTTTGTTAGTTGTATTGAAGTTCTTGACTTAGCAGGAAATACGAGCTAGATTGCAGAGCAAAGGGCTCTCTTCCTCACTGTGCTTTTTGCCTTGTGTGTGTGTGTGTGTGTGTGTGTGTGTGTGTGTGTGCCAGGGTTTTACTGCTGTGAACAGACACCATGACCAAAGCAACTCTTACAAGGACAACATTTAATTGGGGCTGATTTACAGGTTTAGGGGTTTAGTCCATTATCATCAAGGCAGGAACATGGCAGCATCCAGGCAGGCATGGTGCAGGCAGAGCTGAGAGTTCTACATCTTCATCTGAAGGCTGCTAGTGGAAGACTGACTTCCAGGCAGCTAGGATGAGGGTCTTAAAGCCCACACCCACCGTTAAACACCTCCTTCAACAAGGCCACACCATCAAATAGTGCCAGTTCCCAGGCCAATCGTATACAAACCATGATATTGTATGGATGGATGGATGTATTTAGTCTGCGGCTGAGAAGTATGCTGAGGGTTGCATGGCATCTGGCAGAAGGACAGGGTCATCTCCTGACAGTATTTGTGAATGGGACCTTACATTTGTGAATGGGACTTTATATTTGTGAATGGGACCTTATATTTGTGAATGGGACCTTATACTTATAAATGGGACCTTATTTGGAAATAGGAAACTGGCCCCAGTGCAATGTGGCATGTGCTCTTATAAGAAGGACTCAAGCTGAAGACATATGAACAGCAAGAACACCGAGCACAGATGGAAGGAAGCCCCACTGAAATGATACATCTGAAGGCTGCCGTCAAGTCTCCAGGAGCATGCTCTACCCAAAGCCTCTGCAAAGAGCTCCGTGAAAAGACACTTCTGTGTGAGCCACCCAATTTGGAGCACTTTTTGGCCTAAAGAACTTTTTCAAATTTTTTGGTGGGTGGTGGGATTTGAACCCAGGACTTTATGCAGGTCATGCAAGCACTCTTCCACAAAGCTACATCTCTAGCTCTAGATTTTTACACACAGCAAACTAAAACAGTGTGGAGTGTGCAAATAAACCAAAAGCAGGTGTCATGGAGGGAAGGTCCTGGGAATCATCTGTGTGGCACACTTACCTCATCCCTCAATGTTGGGGAACTGAAGAAAGCTCACGTTCTTCAGGGCTTTACCTCGAAGAGTGCAAACCAAACAATCCAGTTTCTAACTTCAATATATTCAACTCTTATTTTGGCAGACATTTCCACTTAGGAATCTGAAAGGCAGATTGCAGTAGACAGTTTGTGAACTTTCTGGACACTCTGGGGAGAGTGGTTCCTTAGCTGAAAATACCTCAGCATGTAGGGCCCTGTTACTTATCTCTGGGGAGATTGAAGAGATAAGGTATAATAAGGCTAACCAGTGAGAACCAGCACTAGGTGGTGGCTTTTCCTCCACAGAGATCAATACGACACAATTTTTCTTGAAGTAATGTGCTGAGGGAAGAGGACCTTCCTAGTTTTTAAATAATGTGTGTTGGTTTAACTACACCTCTGAGCACAATGCCTTCTTTCAACAAGCTGCGGCTGTGCATTTAAATTAGATTTCTTTCTATTTTCTAGCAGTCTTAACAGGGTTCAGATGTCTGTTACTATTCATTTCTTTAAACCAGTTAACACCAATTTAAATGAAAAAAAAATGTACTATCTGTAGTTCATACAGTCAATAGTTAGGGGACCTTTAAAAACTCTGGCTGTCTGGGCTGGAGAGACGGCTCAGCCGTTAAGAGTACTGACTGCCCTTCCAGAGGTCGTGAGTTCAATTCCCAGCTACCACATAGTGGCTCACAACCATCTGTCACAGTATCTGACTCCCTCTTATAGTGTGTCTGAAGACATCGACGTTAGGATCGTTTGTGGGCTTGGAGAGATGGCTTTGTGGATAAGACTCTTGCTGCCTCTTGCAGAAGACCAGAACTTGGTTCCCAGGATTAACAGAATAGAACTGATAATTTCCTGTAACTCTGGCTCCAGGGGATCTGACACTCTGGGAACACACACACACACACACACTCATACACATACACAAACACTCACACACCACATACACATTCACACATCATACACACACACACCACACACACACACACACACACACACATCATACACACCCTCTCACACACACCACACACATCACACACACACACTCTCTCACACACCATATATACACCATACATGCACTTATATCACATACCACACACACTCACACACAACCACACACACAAAGTAAGTCCCTATTAAGCGCAGGGCAGAAGCAGCTGGCATCTCTTACTTCATGCTAACTTATCATTGTCATACTTTACATGTTACATAATGATGACTCTGTAAAATAGGACATTGAAAGAATAACTTTTTAAGGATAATTTTAGATTATTAGGTGTTATACATTTGTTAGTTTGAAATCATCATCATCATCATCACTCTTATTGAGACAAGGTCTCAGTATTGTAGCCCTAGCTAGCCTGAAAGTCACTATATAGACCAGGCTAGCCTTAAATCCATAGAGATATATCTGCCTCTACCTCTTAAGTGCTAAGATAAAGGGGTACCTTACTGTGCCAGATCTTCTCTGATTATACTTTGTTATGCAGTCCATGCAAGCCTCAGCTCCCTACGTAGCCAAGGGTAACCTTGAACTTCTGATCCCCCTGCCTTCACTGCCCAAGTAAAGCGG
Organism: Mus pahari; assembly: GCF_900095145.1. Taxonomy (NCBI): domain Eukaryota; kingdom Metazoa; phylum Chordata; class Mammalia; order Rodentia; family Muridae; genus Mus; species Mus pahari. The sequence continues at coordinate 107,980,766 of NC_034597.1, read as the reverse complement.
GGTTACAGGTGTGCACCCCCACTGCTTTTGTGCTGCTGGGACGTGATGTCAGATCATCATGAATGCTGAACAAACACTCTACCGACCGAGCAGCAGCCTTAGCCTGCTGATATTATTTTAAATATGATGACTTTAAAGATCAATTTTTATCATTTTTATTTAGGTATAGTTAACTCTTTGATACTTCCATACAGTGCATCTTTATGACATCCACCCCCTCTCTTCTCCCTCTCCTCCTTATCCCAGAGTTTGATGTTAACAATTCTTATGTCACCTAAGTGAGCCCAATGTTTGCTTGGCAGGGTTTGAATGGCTCCATTTGGCCTCAGCCTTGAGGATTACCCACAAAACTTGTGTGTGTGTGTGTGTGTGTGTGTGTGTGTTATGTGTATAGTGTATGTGTGTATGTGTGTGTGTTACATGTATAGTGTATGTGTGTGTGTTACATGTATAGTGTATGTGTGTATGTGTTTGGGGGTGTGTGTGTGTATAATATGGGTGTTTGTGTGTACAGTGTGTGTGTGTGTACAGTATGTGTGTGGTGTGCATATGTGCTGTATGGCTATGGAAGCCAGAGGAGAGTGGCAGGTGTCCTCTATCACACCTTACCTTATACTTTAGAGCAGTGGTTCTCATCCTTTCTAATCATGTTGTGATGACCCCCCAACCATAACATTATTTTTGTTGCTACTTCATAAGTGTAGTTTAGCTACTGTTATGAATTGTAACACAAAATACCTGTGTTCTCTGATGGTCTTAGATGACCCCTGTGAAAGGGTCATTTGACTCCAAAGGGATCGAGGCCCACAGGTTGAGAACTACTGCCTTTAAGGAAAGTCTCTCTTTGAACCTAGAGTGAGCGTCTATCTGTGTAGCTAGCTGGCTAGCTAGACCTGAGCCCAGCAAACCCATGATCTTCCTGTCTCTGCCTTACTCAGTGTTCCCAGTGCTAGGGTTATGGTGTGGCATAAGACCACACATGGATGGTTTCATGGATGTTGGGATTCGAACTCTGGTCCTTATGCGGATGCAGCAAACGCTCATAACCGCCAAACACGGAGCCGTCTCCCCGGCTCAGCAGGATGTGCTTGGTTTTGTTGGGGGGGGGTGTTTTAATTTAATTAAGGTCACTCTGGGTGGAAAACTCTTATTAGCACTGTATAACTTTCCCTCTTTGCTTTCTAGCCTGTGTCCTGGGATGTGGCAACTCTGTGAACTAGGAAGAAGGGATACATGGCGGTAACTCCCTGCTGTGATTCAAAGGAAGCCACTTCCTGTAAAGGTGAGACGGGTCACCTGTGCCCCCATCTAACAATACTGAAAGACGAAAGGAAGTTTGGGGCAGCGGCTTTTCCTGCTCATTTGAAGCCGATTGCAGAGCCGACTGCTGGAGTGTTTCTAAAGGCGAGGAAGGAACAGTGCTGCATTTTAAAGTCAGCTCAAGGAGAGCTGGGACTGTGCCAACAGTCCCGCTGTCTGTCTGTCCACTTTGTAGCATGGCTCAGTGTGCACAGGTGCTTGCCGACAAGCCTGGTGACCAAGGACTGATCCTCAGGGCTCAGATATTGGAAGGAAGCAAAGGTGGTCCTCTGACCTCTGTGCCCATTCAGTACCTGCACAGGTGTACAGTACACACACACACACACACACACACACACACACATGTGCAAAATAAGTGTAGCTTCTAAAAATAAGAATAGAAGCACAATCCTATCATGCATATTCTGCAGCTACACAGACCAGCACAAACTACATTATAAAAATATTAATGAAATACAAATCCAAATGCCAGCAGATCACTCATTTATGATGACAAACCAGCTGCCTTATTCACTTCACCTTATCCTGCTCTGAGAGGGTCAGGCATCCTCGCTGGATGCCTATGTCCTAGCTGTTCGTTCCCAAGCGCTGAGGTGCTGAGGCAGTCAAAACAGAGGCCAGACGTGTGTGTGTGTGTGTGTGTGTGTGTGTGTGTGTGTGTGTGTGTGTTGTAGACACAGTGAGACTGTTGCCATTCCCACTGTGGGGAGACCATGGCAGCCCTCTCCTGAGGAGACAGCTCTCACCTCCAGAACGAGCATTTTGTACTTCACACATCTTTTTTATCTTTCATCATGGCCCATTACCACAATCAGAAATAATTCCTTTTCTTTTTTTTTTTTTTTTTTTTTTTTCTTTCTCTGTGTAGCCCTGGCTGTCCTGGAACTCACTTTGTAGACCAGGCTGGCCTCAAACTCAGAAATTCGCCTGTCTCTGCCTCCTGAGTGCTGGGATTAAAGGCGTATGTCACCACGTCCGGCTTAGATCCAATCTTCTTAATGTGAACTCAAGGCTTAAGAGAGAGATAATAGTAAAAGTTTACACACACACACACACACACACACAACACAAACAAGTACACAATATATTCATACATACATACCCAAACATAAACATGCATATGCACACACACATTCACACAGGCATATATACACACATATGCATATACATACATATATACCCAAATATAAACACACTTATGCACACACACATATACACACATACCTCCATACACACAGACACATCACACACATATACACATATACATATCCAAACATAGACACATATAAGTGCACGCATACATACACATATACACATATACATACCCAAACATAAGCACACATGTGCACATACACAGAGTTATACACATTTACATATACACACACAAACTCACAAGAGATATACACACAGACACAAACACATATCCACACTTTATTTCTTGCAGTGCTAGGAACTGCACTTAGAGAGGGTATATGCTAGGCAGGTGGCCTACCTCTGAGCCATGTCTCCTGATCAGTGCGTGTTTTATTCCAAATTTATTGAGAATGGCTACAGAGGAGGCTCTAACAGAGACAACAAACAATGTAACCCTGTGTTGCTGAAGGCCCAGAAACACACTAGCAGCCTGCGGAGGAGTTTGTTGGGAGGAAGCCAATCAGTCCTCCCCCTGGTGGTCAATCACATCCATAAGGGACCAGCCACTATCCAACCATAGGAACTGAGGAGTTGGAGAGCCAGCCTTCTGAGGATTTAGGGTCAGAGACAAGTCTAAGGGCTGGGCGTGCAGTTCAGTTGAAGGAACACTTGCCTAGTATGAAAGACGCTCTTGGTCCCTCTCCAGCCATGGTGGTGCATGCTAATAATCCCAGAAGCAGGAGGAGTAGCTGTTCAAGGTCTTCCTCCCCTGCTTAGTAAGTGCAAGGCCAACCTGAAATATATGAGACCCCGACTCAAGAACAGGTGGGAAAGGCTGAAAGAGGGCTCAGTGACAAAGCTTGCTGTAGAGACCTGAGGGCCCGAGTTCAGTGTCCACACAGAAATGCCCATATCTTAAAACCTCAGTCTACAAGTATGACCACCAGAGAAGCAACGAGCATCCACAGAGACAGGAGAGCAGAAGGGTACCAATAGGGACTCATCCTGCATCCCGTGGGAAGCTACACGGAAAGAAATTATCTGTGATGTGCTGGAGAGAAAGCCCAGTGGACTACTGCAACCATGAGGATTTGAGTTCAAATCTCCAGTGCCCATGTGAAAAGCCAGACACAGATGTGTCTGTAACCCGAGAACTATGAGGGACGGAGACAGAAGAATGGAGGGGGCAGTGGTGAGGTCATCCGGGGCAGGAAGACTGCTGAGGTTCCCTGATGCCAGCTTAGCTCAAGTCAGTGAGAGACCCTGCATCAAAGGATAAAGCAGGATGCCTGACGTCATTTTTGGGGTTGTCAGTATAAATATATATCACACGTACATAGGGTTCAACAAATACACATCCGTACACAAAATGGATGACTGAATAATTAAATAAATGGTACAGCCTTGAAGTGACACTCGCACAGGCAAGTCATGAAGATACATTTCACAAATGCCAGAGGTAAAAGATACCCAAGGCCACTGAGGGACTGTATTAGTCAGGGTTCTCTAGAGTCACAGAACTTATGGAATGTCTCTGTGTATTGAGGGAATTTATTGCGATGACTTACAGACTATAGTCCAACTAACCCAACAATGGTCAGCTGTGAATGGGAAGCCCAAGAATCTAGTAGTTGCTCAGTCTCACAAGGTTAGCTGTTTCAGCTGGTCTTCTGTAGAAGTAGGTTCCAACAGATGTGTCAGCAAGTAAATACAAGCAGTTAAAAAAGAATGGGTCTTCCTTCTTCTAATGTCCCTATGTAGGTCTCCAGGAGAAGGTGTGGCTCAGATTAAAGGTGTGTACCATCATGCCTAGATCTAAAACTTGCTTTGTTCCAGGCTGACCTTGAACTCAGAGATCTACTTGCCTCAGTCTCCTGGAATTAAAGGAGTGTACTAGCTTGCCTAGGCCTAAGCTTTTCATGACCACTATGCCTCAAGATCTCCATGTTAGGATCCAGGTCAAAAACCTGTGTCTTCCAGCCTCAAGATCTGGATTACAGGTGTGCCCTCCATTTCTGGATTATAGTTCATTCCAGATGTAGTCAAGTTGACAACCAGGAACAGCCATCACAGGGATGAATGGTACATCCATTCAGTGGAATAATACTTGGCCCTAAAAAAGGAAGTAAATACTGGCCATTGCTACATTTGAAGGCATTCTACCAATCAAAACACAGCAGTCGAAAGAGAGCAGAGTGCCGGCACCCGGGCAGCTCATCTGGTAAAATGCCTTGGTAAGGGCAAGTGTGAGCTCCTGAACTCAGTGTGGTTGTGATGCTCCCCAGCACCGGGAGGCAGAGACAGAAGGACTCCTGGGCTTCCTGGCCACAGCCTAGCTAACTTGCCAGGTTGTAGGCCAATGAGAGGCACTGTCTCCAAAAGCAAGCTGGGGGACTGAGATGACTCAGTGGTTAAGAACAGTGACTGCTCTTCCAGAGGTCCCGAATTCAATTCCCAGCAACTACATGGTGACTCACAACCATCTGTAATGGGATCTGATGCTCCCTTCTGGTGTGTCTGAAGATATAAGGTATATATAAGTATAACAGTGTACTCGTATAAATAATAAATAAATAAAACTTAAAAAAAAAATTAAAAAGCAAGATGGAAGCCCCTGATGAACTCCTAAGGCTGTCTTGTGGACTTGATGCTGATGTAAGCAATGCAGATGTAGACACACACACACACACACACACACACACATACATACACACACCCACACACATGCACACACACATATACACATACACACACGCACACATAAACACACAACACATACACACATATACATACATGTACACATAAACACACACGCACACACATATACAGACACACACATAAACACACACATACACACACTCACACATATACACACATGCACACATACACGCACACACACATACACACACGCACACATAAACACACATACATATACATACACGCACACATACACACACATATATACACACATATATACACACACATAAACACACACACATACACACATAAACACACGCATGCACATACACACACACACACACATAAACATACACTCACACACAAGTGGGCAGCTATCATACCATCCCACTGTGCCTAACCTGGGTACAACAGGGGCTGTCAGAGGTTGGGGAAGGAGAGAACTGGTGTGGGGGAATTATTGTTTAAGAAATACAGAGTTTCTGTTTCAGATGATAAAACAAATTCTGCAGATGGTGGACAGTAAAATGCCTAATTCTATGGAAGCATGCACTTAAAATTGGTAAAAATGGGCCGGTGAGATGGATCATGGGTAAAGGTGCTTACTGCACAAAGGCTGTGAGTAAAAAAGTCATGAGATAACAAGATGTTCCCATTTCACCCAGCCTCATGGTTCCACCCCAGTCGGACCCTCAGGGCCACCTCCCAAGCCCACTACTTGCATTTGAATTCTCTTGCTGAAGCATGCAACCAGCTGTTGCCAGCTGACTCCAGCTCTTGCCACCATGCCCCTTGTCCCTATGAAGGAACGCATCTTCATAAACCCCATAAGCCAGAGTCAATCTTTCCTCACTGAGATTCGGGAATACACAGCTGTGTAGCCACCACACAGGAATATTGGCTTGCTCTGAAGCCATTGGAGCTTGTCTATGCGAGTCCCACATGGATGCCCCCTTTTCCAAAGCTCAAGTTATACAAAGGAGGGGTAACTTGGGAGAGGTGGGATATGAACACCCAGCACCCTAAGGATGCTCTGAACACCCATGGATGTTGTATTTTCACAGGCCCAAGCTGTTGTAGAATTTCTTCAGTAACCTTCAGGTGCCATGTGCTTCTTACTCAGCCATAACACTTCCAAGAGTATTGTGGCCTGCCTGTAGTACTACGGGCTCTGCCCGGCGCTTGCGCCGATGCACACCAACCTCCCTTCCCTGCTCCTCTGGCTGTGCTTGTCCATATTTTGGCTGCTTGTCTGTAAGACACACAGAGGTCAGTATTCCATAAAGACACATTTTATAGGAGGACCTGAGTTCGGTTCCTCAGCATCCGTTTAAAAGATGAGGATTACAGTCAGAAAGCTGTAACATCAGCTTCTGAAGAGGGAAGGCTGATGGATCCTGGGGCCTTGCTGGCCAGTCAGCCTAGCCCAAACAGTTAGCTCGAAATTCAGTGAGAGAACCTCACTCAAAAAATAAGATGGAGAGAGATACAAGAAGATTCTGAAGTTGGCCTCTGCCTACCTCCCAACCAGAACCTTCCTACAGATGGTGGGGCACGACCCCCAAAGGCCACTACTGTCCATTCAAACAAATGCCAGTTGGTGTTGAGATTCAGGGGCTAAAAACCATATCAGCAAATCTCCAGCGTGGACTGGAGAGAGCTCACCACCTGTACCAAGTGTCCTTTGCTTTCTTTTGGTTTCTTTGAAATAAGATCTCGATGTAGAGCCTTGACTGCATTGGCCAGGCTGGCCTTGAACTCATATTGTCCTGCCTCTGCCTCTTGAATGCTGGGATAAAAGGCATGTGCCAGCATACCCAGCTCAACTGTTCCTTCTAAAGATCAACACTGGGTATGGGGGCGCTATATTAGCTCACTGTTATTCATGGTCATTCGCCATGCTCCGTCCTATTTCTACACCCTGGGATGCTCCCACAGGGTCACTGAACACCCCCTCAGGATGGGGCTCAAGGAATTTGACTCAGTGTTGCTGTCTAGTCTGGGACCAAAGGGGAGCCGAACCATGCTTTTGCCTCCCACCTGGCTACCAAATTCTGACTGTTCCTGAAGATCCGACAGGCTGTGTAGTGTAGTGGCTATTGGCTCTCCACAGACCACACTTACATACACAAAGGGTTCAGGCTGGGTGAACCATCTTCACCCCAGGAGAGAAATGTATACAACATGCTCTGGGGAGATAACTGCCTACCCCTAGAATAAGCTTATTCCTTTCCTCCTATGCCAGTCTATCTCCATATCTACCCAGTAATGCCCAGTGCTCTTGATACTGCAGGGACCCACCAGGAACCAAGTCATACCTAGCCCCAGCAATCACTCATGAGCAAAAAGCTTGCATATTAGTAAAGGACAAATAAATCTGAAATTCAATATGGGACCTATGATCAGCGTGCACTGTCCTCAACTGCAGGTGACCTTGGCCTCCCCATTAGGAAGACAGCTGCTACAGTTCTCCCCCACCCCCTGCCCCATGAGAGATCCTTCCTCCACAACAACTGGTACAAAGGTATCTCCATGCTATCTCCACCTTTGGGAAATGGAGGTTCAGACTTTAGAGACTTCCAGAGTTCATCAACATAGCAACTGGCCTCCTATACACACACACACACACACATACACACACACACACACACACACACACACACACACCAGCTCTAGGAACCCTGGCTTTACGCACATCTTGCCACATTTTCTTTTATGTCACCTTTATCTGCATTGCATGCTTACCCCCTCTTGAATGCTTGACCAGTTTACAAACCCAATTTGCATGCATGCTGATCTAAGACGCTCCTCTGTCAACACTTGTACAGAGCAAAAACTATGCCTCAGAACAAAAACTATGCCTCATCACGGGCACAGTAAAGCCACTGAAGCCTCGCCGGTCCCAAGGCTCTTGCTGAATTAACAGCTCTCTTAACCCTTCATCGATCAGAGTCTGTCTATCTGACCCAGGGAGCTGGGTAGCACACGCTACCTCCCTGGCTGTCCTGACTGTATCTTTTCTTACTCCTCACTGACTCTTTTCATGGACTCTAAGTTTCCAGATCCACAAGGGGGCTTTTTGGTAAAGATCTAATCAGATGTTCCTTACAACAGATTAGAGTCTCCTCTCTTTTATGCGGTTTACCTACCTGCCATGAAGCTGCCATCAGAGAGTATTCTGTAACCCCACCCTTGTGCTGGCTAGCTCTTTTTTCTGGGCACACAGCTGAACCTCAGTTGCATCTTGTCACCCAAAGTCGGAGCCATGAAACTACTACCATGGGTTTCTCACAACCCTGGTTCCACATGTGATATTTTTGGAGAAAGCAATATAATCTCTCGTCCATCAAACATTCCCCACATGTCCCAATCAATATTCTCTTGGTGGGTTGTACTCATCAGAGAGGCACATGTTCCATGTTGCATGGAGGACGGGCTCTTGGGTACTGCCCCTGAGGATCCTCTACCCTCAAACAGCTTAGCCTCAATTACTCGTCTTCACCCCTGTAAGGACAACACAGCTCGCACCCCATTCCTTTTTCATTTAACCCAGTTCGTCTTCGGCCACTGGATGGCTACACTCCTGTTTGGGCAAGAGATGTTGCATTATGTCTTCCTGGGGAGACGGGAACAAATGTCCACTCACCCAAGATGAAGCAAGAAGGCAGGCCAAGTGACCATTCCCCAAAGTCTAACATTCACTCACTGACATCCATATCCATATCTACACAAAAGAATAAAGTAAATGTTAAAGTTTAAAACGAACAGATGGTCTGGTTCTTCAGCTTACAGGCTTAAATAAAAGAAGGCAGAGAGAGGCAAGGGGAGTTCACAGAGCTTCTGACAACACTCCTGGTTTGGGTTCCTGGTTTGGGTTCCTGGTTTGGGTTCCTGGTTTGGGTTCCTGGTTTGGGTTCCTGGTTTGGGTTCCTGGTTTGGGTTCCTGGTTTGGGTTCCTGGTTTGGGTTCCTGGTTTGGGTTCCTGGTTTGGGTTCTGGTCTCCCTGGTGCCTCTGCTGGTATAGCCATCTCCCTCCTACAATCCCCCCAGAATCAACATCACTAACCAATCCCCCCAGATCAACATCACCAACCGATCACCCCAGATCAACATCACCAACCGATCCCCCCAGATCAACATCACCAACCGATCCCCCCAGATCAACATCACCAACCGATCCCCCCAGATCAACATCACCAATGGTCACTCCTCATCTGCCTTTGCTCCTTTGGAGAGTGAACGCACTCTTCAATACGCAGAGACCTACAGTTAGAATCAAAGGGTCCTCAGAAAGATAAGGGGTGGCAATGTGAGCACAATAAACTAGAAATGCACATGAGTGTGCCTTTCTTCTTTCTTTCTTTCTTCATTTCTTTTTTTTTAAATTTCATTTTATTTTTAATTCATTTTTACACTCCATATTCCATTCACTGCCCCCCCCATCCACCCTTTGACTGCTCCATATCCCACACCTCCTGCCTACCCTACCCTGTCTCCACGTGGATGTCCTCACCACACACCCCACCTGACCTCTAAACTCCCTGGGGCCTCCAGTCTCTTGAGGGTTAGATGCATCATCTCTGAATGAACACAGATCCAGAAATCCTCTACTGTATGTGTGTTGGGGGGCCTCATATCAGCTGGTGTATGCTGCCTATTTGGTGGTCCAGTGTTTGAAAGATCTGTTGGTTTTATTACATAATGACAAGTTCACAAGCTATGTGTGGTAGTTTGAATGAGAAATATCCCCACGGGCTCATGTGTTTAAGTATTTTCCGCTCAGTTGGTGGCGCTGTTTGGGGAGGTTATGAACCTCATTAGCGGGTGGAGCCTCACTGGATATCATATCACCATGCTGGAGTTATATGTTGGAGGGAGCAGTTCACTGAGGGTGGGTCTGAAGAGGTTATATCCTAGCTCCACTTCCTGTTCATTTGCTCTGCTTCCTGGTTAGGATAGGATCTCTCAGCTCCCTGCTCCTGCTACAATAACAGATTCTTTTATTTCAATCTTTATTATTATTGTCTCGGATATTCATTATGTATTTTATATATGCAGATGTTTTGCCTGTCTATATGTCTGCTCACCAGAAGAGGGCATCTGATCCCATAGGACTACAGTTAGTCTTCATGTAGGTTCTCAGAATTGAACTCAAGACCTCCGTAAGAGCACCCAGTGCTCTTAACTGCTGAGCCATCTCTCCAGACCTCAATCTTAATTATTAATATTAACTCTTAGATCACACATTGCACTTCACAGACTACGTTGCGAAATGTGTGTGTGTGTGTGTGTGTGTGTGTGTGTGCGTGTATGTGTGTGTATGTGTGTGTTACAGAACAGCTGACCACAGAGTTCAGAGGGACTATTCTGGAAACATAGAGAAAGCTGACCCAGAGGCAAGGAAACACCTCTACAGGGACAGATTGGAAGTTCTGGGAACCCCAGGAACACAGAGATGCCTTATGCTGATCTGGGTGGCAGGCAAACTTGAGTGTCAGTGGGGAGTGGGCTGAGCACTGAGATCAGAACATGGACTCCAGAGGGACGGAGATCATGCCTCGGAAACAGAAGACAAACAAGAAGGCGACCAAGTAGGGTTGTGGTCTGTGTGCAGCTCTCTCTTTGCGTGTATGCCAGCCAGCTGTGCTCACCTCTCCTTGTGCCTTGCTCAGGAGTGCCAGCGCTGAGGGCATCTCCCTGCCCTGAGTCTACAGTGGGAATCTTCTGTATTTCCTAGCCCTCAGATAGCCTTGCTCCCTGAGTCACTTCCCAGTGATTTTTGTTGTTCTTTGTGGGGGCACCTCTCAAAGTACACAAAGTATCTTTGTAAAAGAAAAAGTTCATTATCTACCTTTCCCCATCTGATTCAACTTGGCCCCTGTCTGTCTGTGTAAAACGTTTGTCGGTGGGCTGGAGAGGTGGCTCGGCACTTTAAAGCACTGGTTGTTCTTTCGGAGGATCTGAGTTCAATTCCCAGCAACCACAAGGTGGGTCACAACCAGATAAGGGATCTGATGCCCTCTTCTGGCATGTAGGTGTTTATGCAGACAGAGCACTCATTTAAAAAAAAGAAAATAAATCTTCGTGTTTGGTCAGTCTGCACTGCCTGTGGAGCGGGAAATCCCCCGTACCTGCACTGGGTGCACCAGGTCACAGACTCAGTTTCAGATTCTGGAACAACCCTTCCATGATGAGCCCTGTTCCTGCCACAGCTCCCTCCTCTGCTTAATGCCCTCTGGCTTCCACATGATAACTGAGCCCCCAATAAATCCTCTCCTATTCTCGGGGGTGGGGTGGGGTGGGGTGGAGTTTGTCCTGCTTAAAGCTTCTACTACTTAGTCAACAACTTGTTTTTTAAAGATTTATTTTGTTTTAATTTTAATATTTTTATTTACTGTTTTTTTTTTTAAAAAATCACTTTTTTTATTTGTGTGTGTGCATGGATGTGCCCACATGTCTATATGTGCTCTACATACATGTAAGTTCCAGAGACGCCCAGCAGAGGGTGCTGGATCCCCTGCACTGGGGTTGCAGGAGTTGTGTTGGATATGTACTGGGAACCAAACTTGGCTCTTCTTTAAGAGCCCCATGCACTCCTAACTGCTAAGCCACCTCTCCAGTCCTTCAATAACTGTTTTTTGTTTTTGTTTTTGAATAATTTCTGTCCTTTGTTGATCCACAGCACCTCATATTTTCCTTGTTTCTAGAACCTTCTAGTCAACCAATACTAAATGTTTCTTTGTCATTAATCTTGGCAGGAATCAAAGCTGCAGACAACTCTATAATATTAGATGATGAACAGCTGTGTGTCAGACAGCGAGGACTCTGGAATCAGATGTGGGTTTGAATTTCCAGTATTGTTTTCATCCGACCTGGGGCAAGTAATTTAAACTCTGCAAACTTCAATCTCCACAACCATAAAATGTGGACATACACCTTGTGAAGATCTCATAAAGTAACAATTAATATCTGCCAAATAATTACTAAATTCCAGACTCAGATTTAAGGGCTTAGAAGTATTAACTCATTTAGAAATTTACAGCTGCCTGAGCAGCCCTCCTTTCAAGGGTGGGGAAAGTGATGGGGCTTGAGAGAGGGCTCGACGGGCAAAAGCACTGGCTGTTCTTGCAAAGGGTCCAGGTTCAGTTCCCAGCACCTGAATCAGGCAGCTCACAGCTGTCGGTAATGACTATATGTGTGTATATAGTCATATACTTGGGCACACATACAAAACTAAATATGTTGCTTCTAAACGGAAACACAAGGAGGATTAAATAATAAGAGTCCGAGGTCATGTAGGCTCAGACAGACTTGGGATAAAGAAGTAAGGAGTCTGGCAAGGTAGACATCTTGTCTTGAAATCCAGTTCCAAGAATCCCCAAGGGACAATGGGATTGTGCAACTCCCCAAAGAGCCTCTCTCTGGGCTCAGCGGTCACTGTGGAACAGTTCTTCCTGGTCTAACTGACACATCACCCAGACAGCTCATTTTATGAGAGACTTTTACTATTATGTAGGGAGTGTGTAAACCTTCTAATGAGCATCTCATACAAAATGCCAGGGGCAAGATGAACTTAGCAGTGATCTGAGGCAGGCACAGTTCTGTGAACTAGGAGGCTGGTTGCTCTTCCGTTGCGCACTTTGTCGCAAACCAAAGACAACACACGCAGCTACGTGAGCAGTGCTTTGGTCTCATAGGTATGAGCAAATCCTAAAAACCCCTGGAGACACCATCACCATCGTATCTTGTTGAGTAACTGACCTACAGAACCGAGTCTAATCACCATGAGAAGGGGTACTGCAAAAGGTGCTCCAGTGCTGTCATTTTACACTGTATGATCAAGGGCAGCTATCTATGAAGATCCACTTACTCCTCAGGAAATTCCTGTTTTTCTTTAAAATATTTATTTTTATTTTATGTGAATGTTTGTCCCTGAGTTTATGTATGTACATGCAGTGCCCCCAGAGACAAGAAGAGGGCCTGGATGCCCTGAAACTGGAGTTAGAGGCGGTTGTGAGCTGCCATGCGGGTGCTGGGAACTGAGCCTTTGTCTTCTGCAAAGGCACCAAGTGCTCTCCGCTGATGAGCCATCTCTCCATTCCCAGAAACTCTTATTTTTGGCTAAAGATTTGTTGATACGTGTCTGTGCTATAATAAAATGCTGCAGGCTGGTGGCTTATATGAAAGAGACTGTCTCTAATTTCTGGACTCTGAGAAGTCTAAGATTGAGACAAACATTTCATGGCTCAAGGATTTGGCTCGGCAGGTAGAAAGCGCTTGCCACTCAGGCCTGACAACTTGAGTTCACTCCCTGGTAATCATGCAAAAAGATAGATGCCATTATGTGTATCTGTGGTCCCAGCACTCCTGCAGTAAGACTGGAGAAGGCAGTAGGCGTCAGCCGGAAGTCCACAGAAAAGACGGCCTCGACCATGTGGAAGGCAGGAACTGACTCTTGAAAGCACTTGTCCTCCAAGCTGCCCACACATGCTGCGGCATATGCATGCCCACACTCACAAACTTGAAACACAATCCACACATACAACATAAACAAATAAAAATTCCGAAGAAAGATGTGTGCCTCGTAAACATCCTGCTTGCCTGTGGCATAAGCCAGAACCTTGTGTGTGGTTGCTTTTGAGATACCTGAGAACAAGCAATTTAGGAGAGGAAGGGCCCAGTGCGACCGACATCAATATCATGCGATGAGTCAGTATGACATGGACTGTAGTCTAGGCAGGAAGTGAGCGGGGTCAAAGTTCATCCCAAGCATCCTCGGGGAAAGAGATCAGTGAGGACGTACAGACCATAACCAGACAGGGTTGGCATACTTGAGGCTTCCTTAGCTCCAGAGGGACCACCCCCACCATCGGTGACAGTCCCAGAATCACCAGGAGGGATGGCCCTTGGTGAATTCCCATCAGCTCCAGTCACAGTACTTGGCACCTTCTCTGAATCCACTTGCACTTGGCTGAAGCTAACTGCGTTCTGGGCTGTGGTCAGCCATGGAGAGCCGGATGCTTGCAAAGTCTAAGGGTGTGCCGCCCACAGGTCATTTCACCGAAGGGACCATGGCTCCTAGGAGCCATCCTTGGCCCTCATGGAATAATCGCTGAGAGATACCCTAAGTCTCAGAAGACCTTACTGCCCATGTACCCTCCTGTTAAATAGCCATTTCCTCCTAATTAAAATGTTCTCTTGGCCGGGCAGTGTTGGTGCATGCCTTTAATCCCAGCACTCGGGAGGCAGAGGCAGGTGGATTTCTGAGTTCGAGGCCAGCCTGGTCTACAGAGTGAGTTCCAGGACAGCCAGGGAGGGCTACACAGAAAAACCCTATCTCGAAAAAACAAACAAACAAACAAACAAAAAACCAAAACCAAAAAACAAAACAAAAACAAAAAAACAAAACAAAACAACAACAAAAAGTTCCCTCCTGTAACCAAGAAAGAGACCCAGGAGATCCCGTAAACCACCTTTGAGTCCCACAGAGCTGATCCCTGCAAGATTCACAAGGCCCCTCCCCAGGGTTGTAGATTCAGTAAACAACTGCTGGGACGAGAGATTCCAGGACCGGCCTGCAGGAGGCGTTCTGATCCGTCTGGTCATGCTTCTTGCAGCCTGTACANAGAGCTCCAGGGTTGCAGCTCTGACAAGTCATCACCCAGGCTGGGGAAATCCTGGGTCATGCAGTTGTCCTTGTTTGCAGTTGTCCTTGTCTTAGTTTGCTTTCTACGATGTACTAAAACACCGTGACCAAAAGCAGCTTGGGGAGGAAAAAGGTTTTTGGTTTCTAAGTTCCAGTCCGTCACCAGGGGCAGACAAAACCAACGCTCAAGGCAGGAACCTGGAGGCAGGACCTGAGGAAGATGCAATTGAGGACACTGCTTGCCGACTTTCCTATACACCTTGGGGAGGACTGCCTGCCCAGGAAGGGTATTGTCCACAAAGGGATGGATCAAGAAAATGCTCTACGGGTTTGTGTGCTCTATGGGTTTGTCTACAGGCCAGTCTGCTGGAGGCGGTTTCTCCGTTGAGAGTCTTGTCTCCGTTAGCTCTAGCTTGTGCCAGGTTTACCAGGGCTCTTCTCTCTCATACTCCTGTAGCAACTCCAGTGATGTTTGCTAAGATGGGTTTCAGTGGAATCAGTATGTTGGTCTATCATTGGTTCCTTAACTCAGGTGAGGAGGCTTTTGTTGGTAACTCCCTAGGAAAGCTTAGCACCTGACAGCTATTAGACAGAGCTTTACATCAAACTAACATCGAAACAATAAAACAATACAGGAATCCCAACTCAAGGGAACAATAAGGCTCTTGAGAAAAATAATCCCATAGTGAGGCTGGAAAGGCATCTTGGGATGGCGATTGCCCCTGAGATGCACCTGCTGGTCCATCCACTGATTAACTAACCAAGAACAAAGCAAGCTCTGGATTGGGCCGAGAGATAGACTTACATGATCCCAGCACTCAAGAGGAAGCAGGAGGGTCAGGAGTTCAAGGTTACCCTCGGCCACTGAGCAAGTTCTAGGCTAACCTCAGCTACATGAGATCTTGTCTCAAAAAAATAAAATAAAATAAAATAAAAGACAGGGGTTATGGCCTAGATGGGGGAAGCAAGTCACCAGGAACCTATACTGGGGGGGAGGGGTATAGGTTGCTTCCAATCCTGTACCCTTTTCTCCACCTCCTGGTCTCCGTGATGTAAACCATGCTCCTCCAGTGAGCCCTCGCTGAATCACAGGCCACCAGAACCGAACTGTTGAGCCCAAATCAATCCTTAACACAGAATTTACATCAGACATTTTGGGCACAGTGAAGAAAGGTAATTAACTCCTCCACAGATTGATTTTTATGCCTGTGGTTTCACCGGATGTTAGTTAGTATCAGGAACACTGAGTAAAATATGCCTGGAACCTCTTTGCATTATTTCTTCCAAATCCAGGTGAATCTAAATAATATCAATATAAAAATTTAGTTTCGGGGTGTTAGAGTGATGGCTCAGTGGTTGAGAGCCCTGGCTGCAATTCCAGAGGTTCATAGTTCAATTCCCAGCAACCACATGGTGGTTCACAACCATCTGTAATGAGATCCGATGCCCTCTTCTGGCATGCAGGTGTAAATGCAAATAGAGCACTCACACATTCTTTAAAAATTAGACTGGGCGTGGTGGCGCATGCCTTTAATCCCAGCACTTGGAAGGCAGAGGCAGGCGGATTTCTGAGTTCGAGGCCAGCCTGGTCTACAGCGGAGTGAGTTCCAAGACAGCCATGGCTGCAGAGAGAAACCTTGTCTCGAAAAACCAAAAAAAAAAAAAAAAAAATTAGTTTTCAAACAGTAGGGACTGTTGACATGGCTCGGAGGGTGGGAGCCTGGGCCTCTTGATGTGATGCAATAAGAAACATATGACATCACCGCTGGAGGTCTGGTGCCCCAAAACACATGGCCCGAACTGAAGGGCACGCTATTAAACCACAGGCTACTCCATGTAAATGTGTTGAGGGCATAGAAGGCTAGAGGACTGCCACAGGGCTGCAGGGATGGCTCAGAGGTTAAGGGAGAACGCAAGTACCCAAGTTTGGTTCCCAGCATCCACATCACAACTTCCTGTAACTTCAGCACCAGGTATCTAACACGCCCTCTTCTGGCTTCCAGAAGTACTGCACTCTTGTGCACATTCTTACACACAGATATACTTGAATTGAAAATAAAATTTCATTTTTAATTATAATAAATTTAATTAAAGTTTATTTAATTAAACAAACAAAACCAAAAGTTTTGAGAGAGTGGACAAAAGGCGGGCAATGGCTTCACAAATGAGTGCCAAAGAAACACAGAAAAAGTTCCTCGGCAGGCCAGTGGCTGGAGAAGCGTAAATTAAACCCCTGAGAAAAGCCCCCATTGAGCCGGGCGGTGGTGGCGCACACCTTTAATCCCAGCACTCGGGAGGCAGAGGCAGGCGGATTTCTGAGTTCGAGGCCAGCCTGGTCTACANGGATTTCTGAGTTCGAGGCCAGCCTGGTCTACAAAGTGAGTTCCAGGACAGCCAAGGCTATACAGAGAAACCCTGTCTCAAAAAACCAAAAAGAAAAAGAAAAAAGAAAAGCCCCCATTGATTGGCAGATCAACAAGTGTTTCGAATGCCAGCAAGGGACACGGACCTTTCTGACACTGTGTTTTCCTGATCCCCAACCTCCACTTTTAGCTCTAAAATCCTGAAACTCTACCATTTCTTCTCTGGGTCGCAGACTATGTAGAAGTTGCTCAGGCCTGGTTGACTATTGTCTGTCTTGCAAGCCATTTTGTGCTGTTACAAGGAAACTTTCTCAAGCCCCAGTTGACTGCATATTCTGTTACGTTCTGTGCTTTGCGGGTCTTGGGAACTGTGCTGGCTGGTTCTGTGTGTCAACTTGACACAAGCTAGAGTTATCACAGAGAAAGGAGCCTCCCTTGAGGAAATGCCTCCATGAAATCCAGCTGTAAGGCATTTTCTCAATGAGTGATCAAGGGTGGTATCATTATCAATTGACTCTGAAATTATTGTGTGGGCATCTTGTGTATTGAGAATTTATTGATATATAATCTGATTGGTTACTGATAAGCTGCTAGAGTTTTGACTTACTGGGCTAGGGGATTTGTGACAACTAGCCACTGGAGGTAAATGGCTGAGAAGGTACGGATGGCACTGAGACAATTGAACCTGAGCTGGGAGGACCACTGCTGGGGCTAAATAGAGACAGAGGTGGCAAGACTGCCGCTGGGGCAGAGTAGCTGGGTGTAGCGTGGGAACTTGCCATCCATTTATAATATTTCCCACAACGTGTGTGTGTGTGTGTGTGTGTGTGTGTGTGTGTGTGTGTGTGTACCTGTGAGGGGGTAAATGTGCTTGTGCACATGTGTAAGATCCAGGGAGGACCTTGCATGTTCTGCCTTTTCACTTTCTCCTTCCCCCAACACAGGACCTCTCGCTAACTTGATGCCAGCAAGCCCCAGCTGGAATACATTTCTAAAAGCTTACAGTTTGTGAACTCATACCTTCTGGCCCCCAAGTCATGGCTCTCTTCATCTGGATCCTGTTGTGACTAAGTTCATTTTGTGCTTATTAAATTCATTTGTGGGGCAAGGGGACTATCTCAGTCAGCAAAGCATCTGTACTAACTGCAAGCATAAAGACCTGCACTTGGTCTTTAGAACCCATCGAGTGCTGAATGCCATTGTGTGTTCGTTCCCCAGAGCTGTGGAGAGTCTCTGAGGCTCACTGAGCCAACAGCCTAGCCTAGTGGGTGAGTGTCTTAGTTACTGTTCAACTGCCATGATAAGACACCATGACCAAGACAAGTTATAAGAAAAAGAGTTTATTTAAGGCTTACAGTTTCAGATGGTTAGAGTCCATGACCACCATGGTAGGAAGTATGGCAACAGGTAGACAGGCATGGCATGGAAGCAGCAGCTGAGAGCTCACATCTTGACCCGTAAGCGCTACGGCGAGCTTTAGGCCAATGAGAGATCCTGTCTAAAAGGAGGTGAATGGAGTCCCTAAGGATGACAAGGTTGTCCTCTGGCTTGACCCTGCATACAAATCGACACATATATGCATGCACAAGTGTGTGCACATGCAAAATAATTATAAAAATAAATAATAAATAAATAAATTCATTGGTCTATGAACACCCATTCTGCTTCAGGGCTGCATCTGAGGCTGGGGTATCCATGGCTACTGTAGGAGTGGGAGACTTGTGTGGGTTGCATAGAGGCAGTTGCTAGTGATGTGGCCTTTAGGGGACTCCAGGGGTAATCCTCCTTCTCGTGCCTGCTGGGAAGTGACTTGTGTTGGGGTCTGGGAATCACTACACAAACCACTCAAACACAGAGAGCTCAGTCAAATAGGGCTGGTTTATAGAATGCACTCCCCAAGACAGACCAATCAGGGATGCAATCCAGATTCGGGAACTGAACTGTGACCCCTAGCCAGAATATTTACAGAGCTTTTAAGCCTAAAATCCACAAACATGTGTGCCAAATTATTCCATCAGTCTGGACTTAGGGACAGGGACATGTCTTTGTGGTACATTTATCCTATTCCCATTGGTTGAGGTATTCAACTGTGGCAGGAGACTTCCTTATCTAACATTCATGTCTTAACTTGCCAACTAGGATGTCAGTTACTAATATACATGTCTTTTCTGTCAAGTAGGATGTCAATTCCCAGGGATGTCTTGGGAACCTAAACTTTATTCGACCCCTACTCAAAATGGAAGTTTTACTCCAAATGACTTCTTCTATTGGTGCAGGTGTCTTTCTTATGATGGGGTGCATCCCAGGGGCAGTGTATACTATCTAAAACCTTATATATAGGTTCAGGGTCAAGCTTATTGTAGCTAACTATACCAAGCAATTCTGACTTCCACTCTGGTTGGTTCCTGGCTTAGGCATGGTTTCTATTCCTGCACAAACATCATGACCAAGAAGCAAGCTGGGGAGGAAAGGGTTTATTCAGCTTACACTTCCACATTGCTTTTCATCACCAAAGGAAGTCAAGACTCACACTGGGCAGGAACTTGGAGGCAGGAGCTGATGCAGAGGCCATGGAGGGGTGCTGCTTACTGGCTTGCTTCCCCTGACTTGCTCAGCTTGGTTTCTTATAGAACCCAAGACTATCAGCCCAGGGATGGCACCACCCACCTAGATTAGCCAAGTTATCCCAATTATTCTATCTTTGTGATATTTACAGCTATCTGTGGCTATTTAAAGCCATGCAAAATCTGGATCATCTTCCTCTTGCTCCATCTTTCTTCCTTCCTCCTTCCTGTCTCCCCTGTTTCCATCTCTGCCACTCTTCACGCTGCCTCCCTTCTCCCTGTCCAATCACAGGTTTCTTGATGTATCAATAATTAAAGGGACGGGGGAAATCCTGCTACACATACACACACACACACACACACACACACACACTCACAACTAAATCAAAAACCAAAAACCAAAATATCTTTAAATTCTTCTGTGACTAGGAAACAGACATCCTGAAGGCTTTGCAATCAGTTTTCATTATTTAGACTAGAAGGTATTTTTCTTACAAATACAGTTATTCAAGATAGAAGTAGAGTTTTTAATTATTTATTGATTGTAACAAAAATTTTCTGTGTAGTCCTGGTTATCATGTAGACAGGTACTGGCTCTATAGATTAGGTTGACCTCCAACTCAGAGATCTTTCTGCTCTGCTAACCTCTAACTCAGAGATCTGCCTGTCTCTGCCTCTGCCTCCTTGGTGCTGGGATTAAAGGCACTTGCCACACTGCATGGCTGGATGAATATAGAATTTTTTAAAAACCTAGTTTTTGAGACCGTTTCACTCGGCAGCCCAGGCTAGCATGTAATTATATAGTCCAAGCTGGCTTCAAACTCTCAGCAATCCTCCTGCCTCAGTCGTCCATATGCTGGGTTTTTAGGTGAGAGACAGACACCATGCTTGACTACAAATAGGAAGGACTTTGTCTCGGTATTGTTACACATGGGCAGAAATGGCAGTTCTAGGCCACTGCCTCGCTGTGATTCTGTGACCTCCTAGGAAGAAACTTGAAACCATGTAGCGAAGCGAACTGGCTCCTAGAATCTGCCTGGAAAGAGTTGGAATCTCTAGCCTGACCTCATGTTGCTTTTCTAGCCCTTTAAGCTCGGTGTTTTCCTTCTTCTGGAGAAGCATGGAAAAGGCACAATGCCCTTCTTTTTTTGGTTTTTCGAGACAGGGTTTCTCTGTATAGCCCTGGCTGTCCTGGAACTCACTTTGTAGACCAGGCTGGCCTTGAACTCAGAAATCCGCCTGCCTCCCGAGTGCTGGGATTAAAGGCATGCGCCTCCACCGCTTGGCTTCCTCATGCCCTTCTAAGCCCAGAATTTACCCTCCTCTCAGCTGACACCCAGTGTAGCACCAACAGCTCGCAGCAATGACAGTTGCCAACTCAGGGAACTGAGATGTACCGAACTACCCACAGCAACCACTAGAGTGGTTCTGCCTTGCATTGGATCAGTGGTTTGCTGAGAAGCTCAGTCATTCACTGTGGATGAGAGAGGAGGCAGCAGGGCATGCTGGGAGAGCGGCTCCACAGAGGGAATCTCTGAGGCCAGGAGGTGCCAGAGCTACTTTGAGCAACCTTTAGTTAAGGTGGGTGTAGGACTGAAGACTTCTACAGTAGCCATCCTTCCAGAGCGCACGCACACACACACACACACACACACACACACACGTGTGTGTGTGTGTGTGTGTGTGTGTGTGTGTGTGTGTTGGGCTAGGGTGGGGTTCAGGGCAGAGAAAGAGACGGACTTGGATGCACACATGAGCAGCAATGCTGGGGACAGTGGTTGGGGTTGTGGGAAGGACCCTCCAAGGGCCTGAAGGTGCATCTGCCTCTGGCTTGGAGACCTGCTCTGAGGAGCTATTCCCAGCAGTTCTTTTAAGCTAGCGCTGAAATAAAAACAAGGGAAATAGCTGATAAGAAGCAAAGAGAGGTAAGTGTGGCTTCACTCACCCAGGTTTAGTAGGTGTGTAACTCTGGCATCCAAGCTGAGCCGAGGCCGCGCTTGTACTACATTTGTCCTACCGGTTCCTCTCACGGAGTCGGCGCCCCTCGCTTCCCTTCCCTCCAGCTCCTTTGAAGACATTGATTCATGGCTTATTGTTCTGACTGATCGTCTGAAGAACGAATCATTGGTGGAAATTTTCTTTTGCATATATACCTGTGTGGACATGTGTGTGGAGATCAGAAGACAGCCCTGGAAGTTGGCTTTCTCCTTCCTCAGATGCCTTTACCAGCCGAGCCAATCACTGGCCCATAAATCTCTTTTGACTTCTTATTTATAATGTATTCAGAGAAACTTTAATTTTTTTCTAAATTCTGCTGGGAAAAGGTTTTGTTACTTTTTTGTGTGTTTGTTTTTCTGAGGAAGGGTCTCTTGTAGCTCCCAACTTGTTCAGACTTCAACTGGCCTCAGAATTGCTATGTCACCAATGATGACCTTGAATTACAGTCTTTCCCCTCCCCCTCTCAAGAGCTGGGATTACAGGTTCATGATACTAGGAACTCTCAGTGCGTGTGGTGCTGGGGGTCGAATCCAGGGGTTCAGGCATGAAAAGGAAACCCCCTACCAGCTGAACTACACTCCCCCCGGCACCACCCCCCCCCCAGCTTCTTTTGGTTCTTTGAAATAGCTTCTCCTGTAGCCTCGAATTTGGTATTGAAACAGGGGTTACCTAAAAGGAGATTAAGAGTTTAATTTTGAGCCAAATGTGAATGATTGTCATACCGAATCCTGCCTCTGATGGGGTGCCACTGCACACAGTCCGAGGGAGGCAGGGACAGTCCGAAGTGGGGGTGCACAGCTGTGTCTTCCTTCGCCAGAAGGGGAAACAGCGGGAACCTGGGGTGAAAGCTGTGATTCTTGTTCTCCTCTTCCTTGGAGTCAGGAAGAGGGGGACATCCTTGGTCACCAGGGCAGGAAGGGGAAGGCAGGGCCTGGGATGAGCAGAACTGGTCTGCTTGGGAGTGAGAGAGTGGGAGGAGCTGGAGGGAAGGCGGCTTCCTAGGGAGCTTCAGGTGCAGCTCTGTAAGATGAAGGCCGTCCCCGAGGCTATTCTTAATGAAGAACGGGGGTTTGCTTGTTCATACTGGTTTATTGAAGGTAGATGTAAATGCATACACTTTATTTGGGGTGAGCCAGGACTAAATACCTTTTTCTGGAAGGAACATCCAGGAAGGGAAGCTCATTGGCTGAAGGCTCAGGGCTCTCTAGGTACCTCATTAGCATGTAGAACTCCAGGTAGTGTCCCAATAACAAGAACTTCTGGTGTTTGTGCTACCTGTCTCAGTACCCACAGTCCTCAGTGGGGTGTCATGGTTACTGTTCCAGAGCAGGTAGAGGTCGGTAGGGAAAGGCTCCACTCTGCCATTCTCAGTTCTGAGATTCCCAGGATTTGAGCTCGGTTTTACCATTCTTATGCCTGTCTGCTAACAAGGTCCCACAAGCCCTACAAATAACCATGACATGGAAATATGGATTCAGATTACCCCAGATCCCATGTTCCAATCTGGTAACAACTTTTATAAGTTGTATGGTAACAAAACAACACAACACCTTAAATCTAGACTCTTTCAAATGCGTTGATGGAAGCGTCAGGTGGGTGGGACACAGAAGGTGTGGGTGCTGTCTGATATAGCTTATTAGCCCTGGCTGTCCCGGAACTCACTCTGTAGACCAGGCTGGCCTCAAACTCAGAAATCCGCCTGCCTCTGCCTCCCGAGTGCTGGGATTAAAGGCGTGCGCCACCACTGCTTGCCTCCTGTCTTTCTTACTCTGGAGCACATTTGAATCTTTCTTACTCTTTGATTCTGCCTCTGTCTTTTCTTTCAGTGTGTCTTTGTATTTGGAGGGCGGGCACCTTTGGGGACTCTTCTTTTTCTAAGGAGAATGTGTAACATTCTTGTGGAGCTGGGGCCCAGCATCCTGTAGGATTTTATCTGGTCCAGATGTTCTTTATGTGACTATGATGTCACCTGACTGACCTTTTGTAGTGTTGCTGGTTGTTTGTGTACTGATGTGCTGCCTGCTGTAGAACTCATCTGGCCTTAGACGCACACATACACACACACAGAGACATATATACAGAGAGACATACACACACACTCACACAGACATACACACAGACATACACACACACAGAGACATACATACAGATACACACACAGAGATATACACAGAGACACACAAACATAGACATACACTCATACAGACATACACAGACACACTCACACAGACATACACACACAGACATACACACATATAAACATATACATACATAGACATACACTGACAGACATATATAGACACACATAGACACATAAAAATAGGTACATACACACAGAGAGAAACACATTAACACACAGATACAGGCACATACATATATATTAACACATTCATATACCTACATGCATACATAAACATACACACACACATATGTACATATACTCAGAGAGAAACAAACATTCAAATCACACACACACTCACACACTTACACACATAGACATTCACAGAGACATACACACAGACATACATATATACATACAAACAGAAACATACATTCACAACAGATACATACATATATAAACAAAGACATACACAGAGAGACATACACATACATATATACATACACACAGAAACATACATTCACATATTCACACAGACATGCACACACACACTTACACGGACCTCTTCCTCCCTGATACCCCACAGAACTCTTTTTTTTTTTTTTAAAAAGATTTATTTATTTATTTATTATATGTAAGTACACTGTAGCTGTCTTCAGACACTCCAGAAGAGGGCATCAGATCTTGTTACAGATGGTTGTGAGCCACCATGTGGTTGCTGGGATTTGAACTCTGCACCTTTGGAAGAGCAGTCAGGTGCTCTTACCCACTGAGCCATCTCACCAGCCCCCCCACAGAACTCTTAATGATCCATTTGTCCTCCTGGAAGACTGAGAAGGACCAAGATGAAACCAGTGCCACCCACCCATGCCCCAGCACACACCACCATCTTTTTTTTTTTTTTTTTTTTTGCCAATCCAAGACAACTCCACCCACTTTAAAGCCTGTGTCTGTTATTTCTGGTCTTATCTCCCACCCTAGGCACATTTCTCCAAAAGCAATCCATTGAGTTTATTCCCCTCCATCTCGATGTATTTGCATGATTAAATTTCAGATGATCCAAAAGGGCATTTTTTTTTTTCCGGGTGAGATCAAGAAAAAATACTTGTCCTGGGAGACTAAGGTCTTGCTTCTCAGAATGGTTGTAGCAGCAGGGCCTGGGGCCCACCTGGAGAATGGCTCCAGAGCCTGCGCTTGAACAGTTGCTGCGCAACGAGCTGAAGAGCAGGTGGTTTAAGGAGCTCTTCTCCGGGCCAAGGCACCTCTTCTCAGGCATGCGCCAAGGAACCTGGATTATGCAGTTTTGGGTGTTTTTTATGTGTGAATTTTAAAAATCAGTTTGAAGTTCCCTTGGAGGGACGGTTGCCTCATTGTGTTCTACTACACTGCGCTAAATCTTTTATAGGATTCCTTTGCAATCGGTTTCATTTTTCTTTTGAATTTCATTGTATATCATGGTCTCCACTAAGACAAAAGATAATAATTTGTACTATCAAACTTCCCCATTAGTCATCCTGGCAGATTTATCTTTCCTTTGAGACTTTCAAAATGCAAATTAAATTGTCCATTTTTAATGATCCCTGAAAGGAGTGGTTTTTAATGGTAACCCCTCCTAGTCTTATGATTTCTAAATGATGCTTTTTGTGTTTTAACTTTGAGAGCGAAGCATCTTGACAGGGTGATAACCTGGGCTGAAATTACTGTGCGAACACCTTCCCTGGTTTGGGGTTGTAGAATTGAGGCTTGCTGTTCTCCACATCTCTGATGGCTTTTCATAAACGTAAGAAGCCAGTGGACAAGCCCAGGCTGCTGAGACGTTAGGCTCAGCTCTGGCACTGGGTCTCAAGGACATCTCCCTCCTGGTCCAGGATTCCAGAGACAGCCCAAAGCTCAGAGTTCATTGTTGAAGCCCACTCTACTGTTAGGAGCAGCCACAGTGAGATGAAGAATGTGGTGCGGGCATCCTGGCTGATAAACCTCAGAGGAACCTGCTTGCAGACTGTGGGCAACCTCAGACAGCAGTGTCAGCCAGAAGCGATTTGAATGAACAAATGAGCAAAATGGTTTCCTTGTTTCCCTACTGTGTGACTACCCCCATGAACCTAGCTGTCCACCATTAATGTCTTATCTTGGAGGAAACTGAGGAAAACTGATTTCATTGTAATGCAGAAAAAAAAAATCTGTTTTATTTGCTTCCAGAAACTCTTGGTTACCAGAGCCCATGGGAGGACAAAGCCCGGCTGCGCAGCTCATTATTTTCAGCCCCAGTTGTCTCCTTGGCTGGAGAGAGCTGCAGTAATGAGGAGGCCCTGGGCTCATTCTCAGGTGGAGTCCCTAATGTGTGCATTACAAAAGGCACCTGACTACAGGGTCCTAAGGACACCGAGTGTCCCTGGCCCAGGGAGGACCTAATAGAACACTGTGGGATATCGCCACTTACAACTGGAAAAAAAAAACAATTTAGATGTACAGGACTTACTGATTTGGGGTTGCCAAGGCCCTCCTTTAGATGAGGGACACAATCAGAGGAAACGTGCCCACCCACTCCGTTTTGAGGCAGGACAGAAAGGGAAAATTAAATGGCTATAAAAGAAAAGGGAGCCCCTCCCCCAGAGTCTATTTGAAGTTTCTCCAGCAGTCAAGAACTCTAGCTCGGGGCTGGGAGGTGGCTGGGAGGTGGCGGTGGGAAGGCACTTGGTGTGAAGAACGAGGACAAGAGCGTGCATTCCCCAGCACTCCTGTGAGAAGCTGGGTGTGCCCAAATGTACCTGTAATTCCAGCCCTGGGAGACAGACAGGAGGGTCCCAGTGCCAGCTGAAAGGGAGAGCCCAGGTTCTGTGAGAGGCCTGCCTCTGTCTCAAAAATAAGGTGGGGAGTGAGCAAGGAAGATATTCCTCTATGACTGTGGTCTCCACAGGCAGCACGTGCATAGACTTGCCCGTGCACGCACGCTAGCGCGTGCGCGCGCGCGCGCACACACACACACACACACACACACACACACAAATAGACATACACACACACCACACACACACACTCATACACATTCACACCCACATTTTCTCTCTCTCTCACACACACTTTCACACAGACATTCTCTCTCTCTCTCTCTCTCTCTCTCTCTCTCTCTCTCTCTCTCACACACACACACACACACACACACACACACACACAAGAATTCTACTACAAGAAGCAACACCTGCTGGGAAAAAGGCTACAAAGAGACCATATTCCCGTCATATGGAGCTATTTAAAGCAAGAATGTTAAAATAGTAATGCACCATGCTTAAGGCTTAAGTATAAATAGCTTATTCCTTTCCCAGATGCAAGCCATTAATTTTCTGGGAAGCTCATGAACAAGACTGTAAACTTTGATTTACAGTCAAAATGTGACTCCCTCTGCAGCCCTATGACCCAAGGTTTTGCCCGGTCAACTGCAATCCAGTGCACAGCAAGGGTCACCAAGGATCTCCTTTGAGATGCAACTTCAGAAGTCACCCAGACAATATAGGTGCAGCTGTAAAGACAGCACGTGAGACTCTCTCTGGGGAAGCAGAAGTGGCGCACAGGATACCTGTCCCCGAGTGCCTCCTTCCATAGTCTAGTAAACTCCATATCTGCTTCTGCCTCTGCTTCTCTTCCCGTTGCTATGACGAAGTACTCTGACAAAAGCCACTTAAGGGACAAAGGGTTTATTTTAGCTCACAGTTCAGGAGTGCAGTTCGCCATGGTGAGGAGTCAAGGGAGCACAGTGCAGGGGTGAAGTTCACCATGGTAGGGAAGTCAAGGCAGCAGGGTCCAGGGGTGCAGTCCACCATGGTGGGGAAGCCAAGGGAGCACAGTGCAGGGGTGCAGTCCACCATGGTGTGGGAGTCAAGGGAGCACGGTGCAGGGGTGAAGTCTGCCATGGCAGGGAAGTCAAGGCTGGAGGAAACTGAAGCAGCTGGATGCCCATAGTCAGAAGAAAGCAATGGTGTGCTGCTGCTGCTGCTGCTGCCTCTGCTGCTGCTGCTGCTGCTGCTCGGCTCCCGTTCTCATGTACACAGTTCCGGGTCCTCCATCCAGGTAATGGTCCACCCACACATGATTAACACCCATCTTCTCACATAAGATAATTCCTCACAGTCACGCCCAGAGGCCTGTCTCCCAGATGCTGCAGCTTCACGTAGACTCGTCCTGAAGTTCTGTTTTGTGGTAAAGACAGGAGCCCCAGACTCACCTGTGTGGAGATGTTTGAAAGAATGCTCTGTGCACTGCCAGCAGCAGTGTGTCGCCATCTTGGCTTCTTACATCACAGACTGCACTGGGGACTGAAGCCATGGCCTCACATGTGCTATAGAGCTACTCTGTCACTGAGCCACACCCCCAGTCCTCTGCTTACTTTTATTTTACCTTTTTTTGAGACAGGGTCATTGTCTTAGTTAGGGTTTTACTGCTGTAAACAGACACCATGACCAAGGCAACTCTTATAAAAAAACATTTAGTTGGGGCTGGCTTACAGGTTCAGAGGTTCAGTCCTTTGTCATCAAGGTGGGAGCATGGCAGTATCTAGGCAGGTATGGTGCAGGCAGAGCTGAGAGTTCTACGTCTTCATCTAAAGGCTGCTAGTGGAAGACTGACTTCTATGCAACTAGGGTGAGGATCTTATGCCCACACCCACAGTGACACACCTACTTCAACCAGGTCACACCTATTCCAACAAGGCCATACCTCCAAATGATGCCACCCCCTGGTCCAAGAATATATAAACCATCACAGTCATATTCTGTAGATCAGGCTAGCCTTGAACCCACTATGTACTCCAGGTTGAACTCAAACTCATAGTCTTCCAGCCTTATTCTCCCAAGGGCTGGAATTATAGGTATGAGCCACCATGCCCAGCTCCATCCTCCTCCTCCTCCTCACCACCACCACCATCATCATCATCTAAATATTATCACCATCACCACCATCACCACCATCACCATCATCTAAACATTATCACCATCACGGAAGGCAAACTATGTCCCATGGTGGGAGGTTCTTTCCTCTCTCGTGTCCCTTTCATGTTGTCTCCCTTTTTATACTGCCTCGAGCAGAGTTCTATCCCACAGTCCTTTGACCATGGGGTTGGGAGCATGTGGAACAGGATTACGCTCGCTGTGCTCAACTGCGCTGACTACTTCACTTTCTACTCTGCTCAAACTGTAGCTTGGGGGTTAGTCCATCCAGTGTCTTACTTAGGGTGAACAGACGCCGTGAATAAGACAATTCTTTTTTTTTTTTTTTTTCTTTTTTCTTTCTGAGACAGGGTTTCTCTGTGTCGCCCTGGCTGTCCTGGAACTCACTCTGTAGACCACGCTGGCCTCGAATTCAGAAATCTGCCTGACTCTGCCTCCCGAGTGCTGGGATTAAAGGCATGCGCCACCACGCCCGGCAAGACAACTCTTATAAGGACAACATTTAATTGGAGCTGGCTTACTGGTTTGGAGGTTCAGTCCATTATCATCAAGGCAGGAACATGGCAGCATCCAGGCAGGCATGGCACTGGAGGAGCTGAGAGTTCTATATCTTCATCTGAAGACTGCTAGCAGAAGACTGGCTTCCAGGCAGCTACGATGAGGGTCTCAAAGCCCACACCCACAGTGCCACACTTCCTCCAACAAGGCCACACCTCCCAATAGTGCCACTCACACCTGAGCCAAGCGTGTACAAACCACCAAATTCAGCTTCAGCAGGCTGGCCAAACTGAATGGACCTACAAAGATGGCTGCCAGAGTGATATCGGACAACTTCTAGCTCCCCATCTGTATGCTGATCCATAACTTCCCCTAACCAAAGAACTGACAGTTGCCATGAAAGTGGTTGGAAAGAACCATAAAAGGAGTGGTTGGTGAGATGGCCCAGCGGGTAAGAGCACTGACTGCTCTTCTGAAGGTCCTAAGTTCAAATCCCAGCAACCACATGGTGGCTCACAACCACCCGAAATGAGATCTGATGCCCTCTTCTGGTGTTTCTGAAGTCAGCTACAGTGTACTTATTTATAATAATAAATAAATCTTTGGGCCGGAGCAAGCAGGGACTGAAGCGACCGGAGTGAGCGGGGCTGACCGGAGTGTGAGCAGAGGTCCTAAAAAGTCAATCCCCAACAACCACATGAAGGCTCACACCCATCACCTGTACAGCTACAGTGGACTCACATACATAAAATAAATAAATCTTACCCCTCTCCTTCACTTTTATTTATTAGCTTTCTATATATAACCTCTGACTAAGGGCTGTAAAGCTGACTTTTGAGTTCATCTTCCATGTCCCATATTCTGAGTATGTGCCTGTTTGGATGTGTGCACTTCTGAGTGAAGTCTACAAGGCCATACTGGGCCCCCTCTACAGCCTCTCTCCACTTTATTACGGAGGCAGGGTCTCTCACTGGACCCGGAGGTTATTGACTGGGTACCAGCCAGCTTTCAGGAGCATCCTCTGCTTCTGCCTCCAGAGCACTGGAAATATGTGACCACATGCCCAGCTTCTTAGGTGGGTTCTGGAAACCCGAGTTCTAGTTCCCCTGTGTGCATGGCAGGTGCTGTATCCCCTGGGCCAGCTCCTTAGACCTTCGCTTCTTGTCTTCGCTTCTTGTCTTCTTAGCCCAGAAGAAAGGCTTCCTCAACTGTCCAGTCAGAGCTGGTCTTGTCACTGGTTTCACAGTTCCCAGGGTGTAGGGGGAGGGTGTGGGAGAAACCAGTCAGGGAACAAGAAGTGCTACAAAGACCTGTATCTTCTAGCCAGCAACCTGTTTGTACAGTCTCCGTCCCTAATCCACCCCTAATCTTTCCTAGGTAGAGGAAACAGAAACATTCATGCTATAGAAGGGACATTTCCATGTTTACCCATGGGATTGCCCTCTGGGACACAAAGAAAATCACTATGTATTCAGAACACACAAAAATACACGTGCGTGTACACACACACACACACACACACACACACACACACACACACACACACAGAGTCTGACTACCTAGGAAGCAGTAAGGTTCTTATGTGCTTTGTGTAGGAGAAATAAATGCATTCAAATTGTACACATGAGCCGGGCGTGGTGGCGCATGCCTTTAATCCCAGCACTCGGGAGGCAGAGGCAGGCGAATTTCTGAGTTCGAGGCCAGCCTGGTCTACAAAG
>NC_034597.1:107914015-107949764 GCF_900095145.1 Mus pahari | reverse complement strand
AAAAAAAAAAAAGAAATGTACACATGACAAGATAGGCTCTACATCCAGCATTATGTCAAAAACACGTATTTTTTTAAAGACTATAATTTTTTTAAAAAAAAAAAACAGCATATGTTAGATTTCTAACAATATAAACCCCTTCCACCAGATGGTACACGATTCCTTTTCAGAAGTGTGTTCTGAGCTGGGTGTGCTGGCTCACACCTGTGCTTGGGAGGCTGCTGATGGAGGGAGATTGGCTGGGGTCTGAAGCCTCGGCTCCAGTGAGACCCTGGCTCACAACAAAGCACCCAGGTAGCCTAATGTACATTGTAAAGGGATGCCACTTCCTACATCCCCTAATGGTTTTCCTAATTCCCCAGGCTTCTTTGTTTAACTCTACCATTCCAGACCAACATTTTGATGGGAATTGGGAATTTCGGATTGCCTTTAAAGTCACAGCGGAGGATGGAGAGATGGCTCAGCGGCTAAGAACAGTGCTGCTTTTGAAGAGGACCTGGGCTTGTTCCAAAACCCATGTGATGCCCTCTTCTGGCTGTTGAGGGCATTGGGCATAACATGGTGCCCAGCATATATGCAGGCAAAGCACCCCACCCCCATGTAACATTAAGTCATCCGATAGCACCAAATGCTGTTATATATTCAAGTAACATCCCACCATGGCCTCTGCATCAGCTCCTGCTTCCTGACCTGCTTGAGTTCCAGTCCTGACTTCCTTTGGTGATGAACAGCAGTGTGGAAGTGTAAGCTGAATAAACCCTTCCCTTCCCAGCTTCCTTCTTGGTCATGGTGTTTGTGCAGGTATAGAAACCCTGACTAAGACACAGAGGGATGGGTCTGTCACAGCAGAGAGGCACGGCAGCAAGCTGCAGGCATGGTCACAGAAACAGGAGGCTGAGGGTGCACTCCTAGAGCTGCAAGTATAGAGTAACCTGAAGGTGGCACAAGTCACCAAAGCTCCAAAATGCACCTCCAGTGACATGCTTCCTTCTGCAGGACTGAACTGTCTGTACCTCCCCTGGTAGGAACCAGTGTTTATATGCCCAAGGCCATGAGCAGCATTTTTATGCAAACCTCTTTTTGCACAGGTAACCACAGCTGCAAAGAGCACACCGCGCCTGGAAAAGTGCTTTACACAACACTTCCTTCCTACCAGCTTTTATTACAGTTTTGATTACTAATAGTAACTTTCATATCACATATCTCACTTTACACAGTAACGCAGACCTATTTGTAACTTACAGAATAGCTACAGAAGGTTAAACAGGCTACAGAACTAAAACAAAAACAAGACAACAGCAGCAAGCTGGGCGTGGTGGTGCACGCCTTTAATCCCAGCACTCAGGAGGCAGAGACAGGCGGATTTCTGAGTTCGAGGCCAGCCTGGTCTACAAAGTGAGTTCCAGGACAGCTGGGGCTATACAGAGAAACCCTGTCTCGAAACCCCCCCAAAAAAACCTCCTGTCTCTCCTACCCACGCCATCTATAACAAACTTCTCCCTAACACCCACACCCTGTCGTCTTTGAAGTCTAGGCTTTCGATGTGAGACTAGCTCACATTTGACAGCTATGGAGTTTTCAACGATCTTAGCCCATGGAGCTAGTTAGGCTCACCAAGCTGATCAAGGCTCTGTTGCTCTCAAAGACACCCCAAGTTTCCCCACATCTCTTTGAAAAAAAAATTTTTTTTTTAGGTTTTTTGAGACAGGGTTTCTCTGTGTAGTCCTGGCTGTCCTGGAACTCACTTTGTAGACCAGGCTGGCCTCGAACTCAGAAATCCACCTGCCTCTGCCTCCCGAGTGCTGGGATTAAAGGTGTGCGCCACCACGCCCGGCTTCTTTGAAAAATTTTAAAAGATTATTTGTTTTTTTAAATACTTATTTAATACACAGTCATATACTATAGCTGTCTTCAGATAAACCAGAAGAGGGCATCAGATTCCATTGGATTATAGACGTTGTGAGCTACTATGTGGTTGCTGGGAATTAACTCAGGACCTTTGGAAGAGCAGTCGTGCTCTTGACCTCTGAGCCATCTCTCCAACCCCAAAAGATTTACTTTTAATTGATTTGTCTGTGTGCTGCCGTATGGACGTGAGTGCAGATGCCCTCAGAAGCCAGATGTCAGATCTCCTGGAGCTGGAGTGGCAGGCAGCCCCTGGCTGTCTGACATGGGTGCTTGGAAACTGAGCTCGGGCTCTCCACAGCAGCAGTGTGAGCTCTGCAGCCTTTCACTTAGCCTTAGCCAAGCACAGCTGATGGCTGAGAAGTTGGCTTCAGATCTGAAGTATTTCAGTATAATCAGTATGAAAAATTTCAGAAATAGCCTTAGCATGAACTAGTGTGTGTGTGTGTGTGTGTGTGTGTGTGTGTGTGTGTGTTAAAGGAAACATTCTAAATGCCATTGTTACCTAACTTGTTAGTGTGGAGATGCTGCTGTCCTGCCCTCTCAAGGTTCTCAAAGCTTTTCTCCATTAACAAGAGTTGATTAAAACAAACAAACAAACAAACCGACCCAGATAGCATCTCGAAACCTCACCTAAGCTGCTCATAATGTAAACAACCGAGTCTTCACTATTTAAAAACTTCATCAGCATCACCTTCTGCATGCTTGCTGTGAGGGTGGTGCCGGGGAAATGGCTCTGCGGTTAGGAATGCTTGCTGCTCTCAGAGAACCTGAATTCCCAGCATGCACATACCCATGTAGAGCAGCTCCAACGCCCTCTTCTGGTCTCTGTAGGAACTACACTCACATGCACAGACACATACATGTAACTGAAGAAAACAAAACGAAAAAAAAAAAAATTGAGGATATTTGAATTCTTAAATACATAATTAAAAATACTTTGCACTGGGTGGTGGTGGTGCACACCTTTAATCCCAGCACTTGGGAGGCAGAGGCAGGTGGATTTCTGAGTGCGAGGCCAGCCTGGTCTACAGAGTGAGTTCCAGGACAGCCAGGGCTACACCATGTCCAGCGACAGCCTCTATTTTTGAACAGATCCCTTTTCTGGTGCTGGGGATGGATGCAGGGGTCTTGTGTGTGTTGCTGAGAGCCAGAGGAATCACGGCCACGAGACACTTTCACTGACCCATGTCTTGCTCAGAAACCAATCTCTCCTTTACATAAGACTGAACCCAGGGCCTCGCACTGGACTTTAGCCTCTTGTAGTCTGGGGACTGGAGGTGGGACCAGCACTCAGCCAGCCTAGTCTGACAACCTCAGCTCGATCCCTGGGACTTATACTGTGGAAGGAGAGAACTTTAGCAAGCTTCTCTTCTGACCTCAATACAACACTGCAGAACACGCACATTAATCCATGTAGAAAAGTAATAAATTAAAATATAGAACTCTAGTAGGAACTCGAGAGAGGGTCTGGTGGTGCGCTGCTCTTACAAAGGAGTGGAGCTCAGTTCCTAGCAACCACAGGGCAGCTCACAACTCTCTAGCCGCAGTTCCTGGGGATCGACGCCCTCTTCTGGTTTTCTCGGGTACTGCACAGACGGTATCCAGACATACCTGGCAGGCTAACACTCACGTCCATAACAAAGCAAACATTGGTACAATCTAGGAAGCCAGGGCTAATTGAGGGGGATGTTTAGTTGGCTACTTAGCCTTTTCAATTACCTACTTAGCATTCAAATGAGAAACCTTCGAGATAACTAGACCATAAAATGCTTATCAAGCTACACATGTGCACACACCATTTATTAGGAGACCCACTGCATCAGGAGTATTTTACTTATGGCTACTTGCTAAGTCAAGCTACAACCTGAATTGTGACAAAAGTGCTTCACATTACAGAGTATCCAGTTACTACTCTGACAGTTTTATTTCTTCTAATTTACAGCATTAAAAAGATATTCAAAATTGAGTTGGGCTGAGTGTGTATCGTTACAAAATTCCCAGAAAAGATGGAGCCTTAGTTTTCTCTCCAAAAAGCTGATTCATAAAATGTATCACTCACTGACGTGCAAGGCCAGTTAACATTTTCATCTTGCATAGATAGAATGAGGTATTCCAAGCGTGTCCCCAGACAACGTAAAGACTGGCACATAGTTGCTTCTGGCACTTCTTCCCCACCAAAATTCACTGCCAATTCTTCTACTTGCCAGACCGCATCCTGCCACCAGCATCCTGCTGTGGATCCCACTAGTCACTGGCAGGGAGGTGTGTGTCCTCACAAGTACTTAGTGCAGTGCGCACACTAGCTCTCCACAAACCCCAACACCTGACCACACCACCACCCGACCTTGGCAGGTAGGCTGTGGTTTTCATGGGCTTCTTTTCAGCAAATGCAGCAGTAATTGAAACAAAAGCCCAACTTACATTGCTCCAGGCACTGGGCAACAGCACAATGCCCCACTCCAGACTGGAGCACTGGTTCGAGTGTTTCCTTTTAGGAAACAGAGCACTAAGCCCCTCCAAACATCACCACAACCCTTCTCCAAGAGGTCAAGCACCTGCCACTCTGGAAGCACTGCCCGATGGATGGTCAAGCCATGCGCTCAGCATATTTCCCCGCAGACCCGAACCATGGCAGGGCAGGAGGCTAAGCGCGCACTCCAAGGGCGCATGCCAACCAGAGCCATCTGAATAAAATCCATTTCATTTTCAATTTCATTCCAAATTTTGTTTTAATGAAGTAATGCAAATCATTTAAAGAAAGAAATGTTTAATTTTAAATTCTGATTTATGCATAAAACTCATTTTTGTATCACAGTTAAATTTAGTACAAACTATGAAAACGTTAACACCGAGGTTTCAACAGAAATCTATTAAGATCCCTTAGAAAATTACTTAAAGGAAACAACAGCTCGTCAGTTACTGCTCTGAGGTTAATAAAGAAAATTTCACACATTTTACTGAAATTTTCAGTAAATAAGTTTAGCCATAATACTTGTAAAATTAAAAAATTCAAAAGCTGCGTGTGTCTCTACAGCAATTACAATCTGCAATGGAAATCCTAAGCCAAAACTTTTGGATCTACAGAACAATCCTAGCTTTAAAAAAGCCGGTTGAATTTGCAAATCTTCAGAATACCAATTGTGAACAGAGTAGCTGTGTTATAACTGAGCTTTAATTAACTCCAAGACAGGAGACACACTGCCAAGGCCTCACTGCAGAGTGTGGAGGTAAAACATTGAGCCAGAACTATCACCTTAAAAAAATATCAGATCACTCTTCTATTAAAACATGAAAGGAATCACGGATAGACAGTACTGAAGTTCTACACAGGCCTCTTTGTATTTCAATGCTGTTTATTGAGGAGTGAATGAATGAGACTACTGCCAGACATGCCAACGACACTTCACATTCAAGGGCCGGGAGTGGGACAGCCTCCACACCGAGTCACTGCATAAGCCTTCTTGGAAAGAACCAGAGTGACATCAAGTGACAGCCCCATGCTTCTGGCTTGTCAGCAGTTGTTTGGGGCTGGTTGGCTGGTGGGGCTTCTTTCTACCCCGCAGACTCTCACTCCATTGACAGAATAAGCACTAGGCTGTCCCCCAGTCTGTGTAACACACATCTATGTGGATGAACTGACCTGAAAGCTGCTTTCCTTATGTGTCTGCAGGTCTACGAGAAAAAAGGAATCGTTTCCTCTTTCCCTTCCTTCACGTGGGTCAGACACAGCAATAGAAAGATACTCTGCAGTGCTACCACAGGGCTTACAGGGACCTCCTCTGCCGGCCTGACGAGGTCCATGCAGTCCACTCTGCACACAGGGCTGCTTTTCCTGTGCACGGCTCCAGAAGAATGGCCTACACACAACACTACTGTTCTCTCTTGCTCAAAAACAAAACAAAGAAACCTAAACAAAAGGGTAAACGTTTATTTGGAGTTAGTCTTCTGACAGGTGGTATTAAGGCCCTTCAGGCAGAGTTCAGGAGCTCCTGGATGGCTGCCTGCTGCTCCGGACTGAGTTGAGCTATGCATTCAGTCCACAATCCTCCAGAAGTCTAGGGGGAAATAAATGCACACGTTTAGACATAGTGATCTCTTCACGTACTAAACACGCAAAGACTGTAACAATGCCCAAACAAATGCTCTATACCTTAATTTGATGACTACTGTAATAGTCAATAAATCTGATCTTTTCTTCAAAGCTCATTCCTCTACCTCAATAAAACTGGTGCAGCAGCCGGAACCTTAAAGCAGTCTATATCCTACCCTCAAGTCACTAAATGAGTCATCCCTAATTGCTTTGTTCTGACATCACTAAACTGCATCTTGTTTCCTTCGATATTCTGAAATTAATGATCATATGCTAAGTACCCACTGGACTTAATCTCAATGGAAAGATTTATGTTATTAACCCATTTTGAAGCTATCTCTGCAGCCCATTAAATGTTAAATTTTAATGTAGTTTAAGGACAAGAGAACCCCCAACTAAATGCCTAGGATATTTTATCTGTCCTTTTCTAGTTCAACCAAACCATCTTACCTGTACTTGGCGAACTACATTGGCCAGGCGTTTGGCACAGGGGTCTTCATGTTTAATGGCCTCATGCATTTCTCCTTCTGCTATTATACTGAATATTTTCGGTAGATTGGTATTGTTTGGGCCAAGAACAATTGGGTGATTACTGAAAAGAGAAAACCAAACATCTTTATAAATAAAATCTGTAAGAGGAATCACTCATGACCACACTTCCTTGTGTTCTTTGGTATATAACAGAATGTCCGGGGCTAGAGCGATGGCTCACCAGTTAAGAGCACTGCCTAAGATTATTACAGAGGTCCCTAAGTTCAATTCCCAGTAACCACATGGTGGCTCACAACCATCTATAATGGGATCCAATGACCTCTTCTGGTGTGTCTGAAGACAGCTACAGTGTTCTCACATATATAAAATAAATAAATCTTTCTTAAAAAAGCAAATGTCCTTTTGGCTCAGTTAAGAAGAAAGCCAGCTGGTTTTACACAGTAGGCCTGCAGTCCCTTCTTATGTAACTCACGAAAAAAAAGATGGGCTCAGTTTTCAGAACTTTTTTTTTTAAAGGACCAAACAAAAGAATTAAGTGTTTTGTATTACTCTGCACTGTGTCAAAAACAAAACAAAACACTTCTCAAGACAGTGTTGTCTCAAAGTCTATAAACTCAGCAAGTATGATGTTGGAGGAGGAAGAGGAGTACCAAGTTCGAGGCCAGCTCGGGTAGCTTAATGAGACCCTGCTCAAGAGAAAAAAAAGAGGGCTCAGCCACACAGCATCTGCCCAGCCACGTGAGACCCCTGGCCCTGGTCACTAGTACACAAAACAAACAAGGTCTAACAGTAGCTTATAACTTCTGATAGACCAGATGGTCTCAAGAGTAAATAAACTAGGAGAGTAAACCTCAGGCAGGCTTAATGGAAAGACACATAAATTCCAGTAGAAGTCACTGACAGGTCATGTCCAAGGAGAGATCAAATAACCTAGGAGTGCTACTTCAGATGCAGGCAAGGACAGTGTAGTCTGAGGGTGGCTATCACATCCCTTAGAATCCCATGGTCATATACACATAGGATTTATGAACCTGAATCCAACAGGCATGAAGGAATATGCTACCCCCAAACCAAAACCCAAAATTCACGAATTCTACTGCATGAACGAACAAACTAAACACAGTAATTAACAGTGAAAGAGCCACAACTAGAGGGCTGTGGAGTAAGAAAGACACCAAAGATCATACAGCATAGTAGTTTCTAAGGAGACTACACTGTTGCAGCTTAAAAACCCAGGGGCTGAAAACTGAATGCGTGAAAACACACAGGAGGCCAGATCACAATGGCTGCCTGGTGGGCCTCATTGCTTTTAGACAGGATCTTGCTACACTGGCAAGGATGTTCTTGAACTTGTCCGGAGATTTCAGTATGGTACACTGCTCTCTCTCCTCCTCTCTTCTCTCCTCCCCCTCCCCTCCTCTCTCTCTCCTCTCTCTCCCCCCCCCCCCCCCCTCCAGCATGCTGCTGGCCAGAAGTGAGGAAAGAAAGGTGGCCTGTACCTTTCAATCAGGTCGCACAGGTAACTGAAGGTCTGGACAGCTTCTTCTTTATCTTCATGTAGGGGAAGCCATGACAGCCAGTGTGGCAAGACCTCCTCCACATTCACACAGTCGGGCTTGAACTTCATGATCTTTCCCACTGCTGAGATGCAGTTCTCAGTGGCGTTGACATTTTCTTTGGTCTTCGACTCTGGAGCCTGAATGACTCTTACAAGCAGCGGGAGTGCTTCTAAAATAAACAAGTAAAAACAGGTCAGCTAACACGGATGAAGATGAACGGCTCCCTCTGGTCCAGTCACTGTCCCAGGACTGTATGTAAGGGAAGGGACACCAAGCAAGAAAGGAGCACGACAGCCGGTCCATGCGGTAGCCTACACTCAATGTCTGTTCTTTGAGAGACTCTCACACTTTAGCACTGCCAACCTTTACTCCCTAGACAGGGTGGCACAGGCCCAGATGCCACTCCACTAAAGCAGAAATGGGACCAGAATGTTCCCTGATATGGTGAGGAGGCCGGGAAGGGGCTGCAGGGGACAGAGCGGACATACTCACCGGTACAGAAAGGGCGGTAGTTATCTCCACCAAACTGCGCCATGACGCCTAGGCCGTATGCTGCAGCTTGCCTGACCTCTGGGCTGCTGTCACACACATACTGGAGCATTGGCCTTAAGAAATATTCTGCATACTTAAATGAAGCTGGACTACAGTGTTCTATGATATCATCGAAGATGCACAATCCCCACTGTCTGTCTGGCCAGGGTCTATGTGGACACTACAAAATGAAAATCCCTTTTGAGTATTAAATACTGGTACAAAAAAAATTGTAAATAATTCATTATGGACCATCTGCTTACAGACTGTACTAAACACAGGAAATAAAAACATAATAACCACATCTTAAAGCAACACTGGAAGAAATACACTGATTTATGTAACTTCATAGCAATGGATTTGTGTGATTTGTTTCAGAATCCCGCACACAGCATGAGGAACTGACAGGGTAGCAATGTGCATACGTTTACTCTGTGAGGAGGTGACCAAGGCAGAGCACCCTGCCTACAATCCCCGCTACCCAGGAGGCTAACAGCACCCTGTCCTGAGACTGCTGGCAAAGGTCTGTGGTCCCAGCTACTTCTTAGGATGAAGCAGGAGGATTCCAAGCCCCACAGCAGTCTAGGCTACTTAGCGAGACTCAGATTAGATTAGAAGAAGATTAGACTTGTTGGGAGCGACTCTGAATGTTAACTGCCTTGTTAGCCATAAGTGCTTACTTACAAAGTCTTGGCCTTAGTGGAAAAGTATTAGCATAGTTGAGATTTCTGTGGGAAAAGCTGAGGCCTCTATGGGAAAGTACTACCCCCAGTTAAGAACAAATAGCTGTAGATCTTGTGGACAGGTGCCTAGCAACCCACTCTGTTCTGATCCTCCTGCTGAACTTTTTCCCTAGCCAATACCCTGCTTGTGGGAACAGGTGTGTTCCCCCAGAAACAAAGCGATTCTGCGTCACCCCCCTCCCCATACCCTGCTTCTGTGGGCATAAACCCTGCCTGGGAACAATAAAATCTGACAGCTTGATCAATCAGACTTGCTGTCCGTCTTGCCTGTTTCTCGCCTCTCATTCTCTCCACAGGTGGTTCCCCACACCCTGTTCGACTGTCCTGTGGGCTGGGACAAACTGGTGACTGAACAGGTTTCCCAGGGGATCACAGAGGAGAGAACGCTGCTCATCAGTGGAGGGTAGGCCTACCCGCTCATCTTGAGAAGCGCCAGAGAGCGACTTCTGTTCGGTCAGGATGCCAGACTGACCCACTGTGAGACAGTCCGGGAGGGGGGGGAAAAAAAAATCAAGTGGTACAGATCTTAGGAGAAATATGGTAAGACATGGGGCGAGCATTTTCAAAGCAGTCACTTTATGTGATAGGACTCAAAAGAGTTACTCAAAACACAGGAATTAGGGTTAAGAAAAAGGAATTAATAGAATTTTTAGATTTTGTGGGAGATATTTGCCCATGGTTCCCCCCAAAAGGGGACAATTGACGAGAAATATTGGTATAGAGTTGTTAATTGTTTTAGAGATTATTATGAAGCATTTGGATTTATAAAGATATCTGTTATTACCTTTAGCTATTGGTCATTTATTAGTGATATTTTTAGAACCACCCCTGAATGGCCAGATTTTTACCATTTAGTGTTTGAGGGAGAGCGGTCTCTTAAGGAATCTGCCTCTCCCCCTCCTTTACCACCGCAGTTGCTGGTAAAGCAGTTGTTTTTTTTTAAAGAACCCGTCCCCCGTTCTCCTTCTGCTAATCCAGTGACTCATATACCTCCTTTGCCCCTTTAAGAGAAGGATCCTTGCCTGCTTCGCCCTCTGTGACTGATGTTATGGATCTTTCCTTGCCTCCACTTAGGGAGGAAATTAGGATGGCAGACCTTCACCCCTCCCTTATTAATTTTGATAAGGGAGTGGCTACCCGCTGAGGAGGCGGATCTCATAGGAGAGGCAGCCCCTCCCAAACCGGCTACAATCGCTCCTCCGCTGAGAATGTTGCTACACTCCCATCTTTCTTTCCTGAGTTTGAAGAAATTTAAAACCCCTGCTTTGTAAGCATCCTCCTCCACTACTAACTGGCTGAGCCAATTCAAAGGTCCCTCCCTCCCTTCAGCTCTGTTTGTAGCAGCTGCTTAATGATTCCCTTATACATTTTGTAAAGATGCATTCCTTGTTTTTCCCCAAAGTTACCTCCAAAACTCCAGTCCTTGAAGGCATCTTGGTGTTTACAGATGGTTCCTCAACAGGCAAATCTGCCTATGTTATACAAGATCAGGTTACTTCAGTGCAGTCCCCATATTCCTCTGCCCAACTGGTAGAACTGTTTGCAGTTCTTCAAGTTTTTAAAAAGTTATCAATGACCCCATTTAATTTGTATACTGATAGTGCTTATGTGGCTCATTCTATTCCAGTTTTAGAGACAGTCCCATGTATTAAGCCTGCTTCCACTGCTTCCAAATTATTTGTGGAGATTCAATCTCTAATTATTAAAAGGACGATGCCATTCTTTGTGGGACATTTGAGAGCTCATTCTGGCCTGGGTAGTCCTCTGTCACGTGCTGACAGGGCCACTCGAGAAGCATTCCCCACCTTACTTGATTCCATAGATTTGGCTAAACAGGCTCATGCTTTGCATCATTTAAATGCTTCTACCTTGCGCCAAATGTTCAAGATTTCTAGAGATCAAGCAAGAGAAATTGTTAAGTCCTGTGTTGGATGTGCCACTCTGCTGCCAGTTCCTCACCTAGGAGTTTACCCCAGGGGACTCATTCCTAATGAACGATGGCAGATGGATGTTACACATTTTCCCTCCTTTGAAAGGTTAAAATATGTGCATGTTACAGTTGATACCTATAGTGAATTTATATATACATCTCCCCTTTCTGGAGAGGCATCATGTAATGTGTTAACACATACTTTACAGTGCATAGCTGCCATGGGAAAACCACAGATTATTAAAACTGACAATGGCCCCGGTTATACAGGTACTAAGTTCCAACAGTTTTGCTCCCAGCTTGATAAACATGTCACTGGTGTTCCCTATAATCCTCAGGGCCAGGGCATCGTAGAACGAGCCCATCAGACTCTAAAAAATATGCTTCTGCGGTTGACTGAAGTTACAGATGCCTATTTCCCTTTGACACCCTGAAATAGGCTCAATCATGCTCTCTTTGTTCTTAACTTCCTGTCCCTGGATAATGAAGGTAGGTCAGCAGCTGACTGCCTGTGGCAACCACCTGTGGCATCCTAAGTCACAAGATTCGCATGCATTAGGGGGAGGGTGAGATCCCCTCTCTGGACAATGGAAAGGACCAGATCCTGTCTTTATTTGGAGACCAGGGTCTGCTTGCATTTATGACAAAGAAAATGCTGGCCCAAGATAGTTACCAGAGAGGCTGGTAAAAACTGTTAACCTGCCTGTGTCCAGAATGGATCGTGTAAAAATTGCTAACCCATTTGTGTCTAGAATGGAGCAATTGTCTCCGCCTGAGACAAATCTCATTTCCTTTCTAGATGCTAATCCAAATGAAGATACTCCTGATCCTGTGGCTGATCAGAATGACCCGCAACCTTCAACTGCCTCCACCCAAATCTCCTAACTACAGACACCCCCTTGGAATTACACATGGGTGGTCCTCTCAGAGAGAAATGTTTGGGCCACCTCTAAGATCTCCACCAATTTGATTTACTCTTTTTACAGTAGGAAGGGCTGTGTGCAGCTCTTAGGGAAGAGTGTTGCTTTTATGTGAATAAGACGGGGAAAGCATGAAAAAGATAAAAGAAGGCCTAGAAAAAAGACACAGAGAGAGAAAGAGAGCTGGTATAAAAATTGGTTTTCAACCTCTCCGTGGTTGTCAACCCTACTTCCTTCCATTTTTGGGACTGTTAGTTGGATTGTTTTTGCTTATTTCTTTTGGTCCCTGGGCCCTTAATAGACTTAGCAATTTTGTGAAACATCAGATAGATGATTTGGCAGCGAAACCTATCCAGGTGCATTATCATAAGTTAGCTATGAAGGATCAAGAGACTCGAGTCGAGGTTGTTATTCCCTCTAGGGTGTTCCCAAAGGTTACCTCCACCCAAACTAAGAAAGGGGACTCCTGCCCCAGGACCAAGTAGAGAGGGGCCACCCAGAACCCCCCTCTTACAGGCAATCTAAGTTGTTGCTTGGGCCTCGAGGCAAAGCACTGCAAGGGAATACAAAGCAAAA
This sequence comes from Mus pahari, assembly GCF_900095145.1. Lineage (NCBI taxonomy): Eukaryota > Metazoa > Chordata > Mammalia > Rodentia > Muridae > Mus > Mus pahari. The sequence continues at coordinate 107,937,015 of NC_034597.1, read as the reverse complement.
ACTAGAAACATCTTTCTGGGTTCCCTGAGGGACAAGCCTGACTGCATAGGGGTTGATGTCCAAAAACTATCCCCTCTCCAGAAAAAAGACATCAGAACAGGTATGGCCCCCATGCCTCACTGGACAACACTGGGACTGGAGCCATTACAAGGTCCCCTTTAGTTACTGGAGGTCAGGTCTTTATCCCTGCCTTTAGCAAAGAATAAAATTGCCACGGTTCTTCTATACTAAAAGGGGGGGGGGGTTTGGGAGCGACTCTGAATGTTAACTGCCATGTCAGCCATAAGTGCTTACTTACAAAGTCTTGGCCTTAGTGGAAAAGTACTAGCTTAGTTGAGATTTCTGTGGGAAAAGTTGAGGCCTCTACGGGAAAGTACTACCCCCCAGATAAGAACAAATAGCTGTAGATCTTGTGGACAGGTACCTAGCAAACCACTCTGTTCCGTTCCTCCTGCTGAACTTCTTACCTAGCCAATACCCTGCTTGTGGGAACAGGTGTGTTCCCCCAGAAACAAAGCGATTCTGCGTCACCCCCCTCCCCATGCCCTGCTTCTGTGGGCATAAACCCTGCCTGGGAACAATAAAATCTGACAGCTTGATCAATCAGACTTGCTGTCTGTCTGTCCTTGTGTTTCTTGTCCCTCATTCTCTCCACAGGTGGTTCCCAGACCCTGTTTGACCGTCCTGCGGGCTGGGATATAGACTCAGATTAGATTAGATTAGAAGAAGGGAAAAAAAAGGGGGGTGAGAGGAAGGGGCAGGAGAAAGAGGGGTTTCTGACAGCTCCACAGCAAACTGTTTGCCTAGAACATGCAAAGTCCTGGGTTCTCCATGAACGTAGCTGTTAATGTTCAGGAAGCTAAATGTGTGGGGGAGCTGAGGTATGATAAATCTACCTGTGTTTACTTTGTTAACTGTTCCAAATATCTGAAAACCAACTAGATGAGTGTATTTACCAAAGGCCACACACACTGCAGACTGTACCCAGCAAGGGCTACTGTCTCAACGTACTGAGAGGACACAGAAACCACACAGGGCTGTGCATAACTAAAATGCTTAGTGAGAATCCCAAACCTGGAGGCGCATTTTAACCCCTAGTGCCATGCTAACTGTTCAAATAGCTTTCAGGTGATTAACACTTACAATTAGGTTGACAATTAATGGGAGCAGCTGTTCAAACCACGGCAACACCTTTTCTTTGTAGCTACTGAATATTGAGTGTAAAATATCTGACACTTTAGTCAGTATATAAACATCATTATCATCCTAAAAAAGAAACACAACACAACCCTGTGAGTTAAAAAATATCTTCTCGAGTATTGAGCAGTAACATCTATAACATACTCTATTGAGAACCTGGAGGCTGAAGTAACCCTGAGGTCTGACAGTAGAGCTGTGCTTATTGTAGCTGCTTCAGAACGTCATGTGAGCACAGCCCGGAAGAGAAGCCACACACCACAAATGCTGGCTGCACCCATGGCCAAAATGTTTGCATACACTAGGCTGGCTAGGGTGAGAGCCGAGGCCGTGGAAGCCGCAGCTGAGCCTGGGGTGCAGGCAGGTTGGTTGGGAGGACGGGTAAGGAGCATCCCAAGTTCAAGTCCTGTCTGGGCAAACACACTGAAAAACTCAGATAAAAATCTTTCTTTCCAAATAAAGAGGGCTAGGGATATGAGCCCAGGGATAGAAGGAATGCTTGCCTACAACATACAAAGAAGACTTAGGGTCAATTGCCCCTGACTGCCAACAGTCACTCTGGACAACCACTGATTGTGGGAAACCACCATTAAACGCAAATGATGCTGTGAGCAACAGCTTATCAGGCAACCTATGGCAGCTGCTGGGTGCAAATACTACCAAAATAAAAGAAATACCCAAAACCTAAAGACCAGTTCATTTCAAAAGACTTATTCTATAAATGCTAATTAATTCCCTCAGACTAGGGAAGGTGAACTGAAGCACTGGAAACATCTCAGATGCAAAGATCACGTGAGTGAAATTCTGAAGGACTGATTTACCTCATCTTGTAGTGACTCTTCAACCTGTTCGTCATAGTCTTCATCTTGTCTTTTAACTAAAACATACCCAAATAAATGCTTTTAAATGATCACGCCAAAGACCAAAGACTTTGTTCAGAAGTAAAAGAATATTGAAACTCACCTTGCCGCAACTCTTGATTTTTGAAATGTTCTTCAAGCTTCGCCTTCAGGATACCTCCCAGCTCCTCAAAGTGTTCATTGTTGAGGCACCCGTCTCCCATTACTTCAATGCACTGAGAGTGAAGAAAAATAATCAACTCATTATTCCTTGAATGTACACTTCTAGCTGGTATCTGAGGAACAACATTCCACAGAGAGGAGTTAGAAACAAAACTTTTCTTTCCGTATGTGTCAAGTTGCAGATTCAAAGCCAGGACAGTAACCAACTTCTACCATATCCACCTGGCTTTGATAGCAAAATGAGAGATGAAAAGGGTAAGTGGGGAAGATTTGGGAATGAACGGGGGGATCTAGGCATAAGCAGTGAGATGTCTGCAGTTAGGGTCTGCAGTTCTAAGACAGGCACTTACCATGGCTGAGATTGAAGAGTGTCAGATTTTCTTCTGTGATCCTAGGACTGCACACTAACTGGCTTCATGCAATTGAAGCTACAGCTTTCCTATAAACCTATTAACTATGTAACTTCCTCTACGTGTGACAATCCTTACTGTGTAATCTATTTCTCAAAACGTGACTTCTCAGCCAATAAATAGAATGACAAGACCAACATTTCAGAACAAATAAAATTTCAGAAAGCGCTTTGTTACAATACACTGAAAAGTCCTATAACTCCCTGGCCCAATTTATTCAGCAGAGAACTAAGCAAAAGTGCCTTATAAAGTGGGAGGGAATATTCGGAGAAAACATTCACCTTGGCGAAGGAGTGCATTATCTCTGAGAGGACGTCTGAGTCGGGCTCTGTGCCGATGGCCTTGATGAGAGCGTCACACATGAAGTGCCACATCTGCGTAAGGTACTCGGGACCCCGGACTCTTGCACACTCAAGCAGAAGAGGCATGGACTCTGCTGCTGCCACTCGGACCCGTTTTATTGTTAAGGAAATGTGCCATCAGGGAACCTCCGTAGTGTCCCCGCATTCTACCCACATGCTAAGCAACATGCCCTGCTCACCTAAGGTGGAGAGCTGTGTTACATACAAAGTAGGTACAAATCCAGCAAGGGCTTCCTGCCTGTTCTGCCCCCACATTGCAGGAGCATGTCTGCAAGAATGAAGGGCTGCTCACTGCTTCGGTAGAACAAGGAATGGAAGCTACAGCTCTCCGAAGAAAACTATTCAGAACCCTTTGTAGGACTTGCTGACTTTCAATAAGGACTAAGTGGCTCTTCCATATCTACCTCCATTTATGACATAAAAAGCCTGGGGTAACTTCCTAAATAGTAATTACAGAGGCTAACGGCTGGAGAGATGGCTCAACTGTTAAGAGTATTTGTTGCTTTTGCAGAGCACAGGGTTTCAGTTCTCCTGAATCCACACGGTGGTTTTTAACAATCCCTAACTCTAGTCCCAGGGGTTCTGATGCCTTCTTCTGAGCTCCATGGTACCAGCAGACATGTACACATGCATTCATTCATATAAAACACTCATACACATGACATAAAAAACTTTAAATCTGAAAAACTACGTTAAAGTTCTAGGGGCTGGCTTTGTGGTTAAGAGCACTGGCTTCCAGAACACCTAGGCCTCACTCCCAGCAGCTACAGGGTGATTTCACAACCATCTTTAACTCTAGTTCCAGCGGCTCTGACCACATCTTCTGGCCTCCTCTGGAAAATGGACACATGTAGGACACAGATGCACAATTAGGTGAAGCACCTGTGTCCCTGATAAAAGGTAGTTCCTCCTCTAGCATTACCAGGGATCGGCTGGAGAACTGACTGTAAAGCTCACCTCTGAACATGAGGGCTGGGCTGGCTTATTAAAGTGAGTACACCTGTAGATCAAACATCCACAATATTAATTATGCCTATCAAACACTTCTGAGATTTCCCAAGATGTTCCCTACAGGTGTTATCCACTAGGTGTTATCGCACTACAGGAGCCTTACAGAAAGTAAGCCATCAGTGGAAATACAAATGTCAGTCTTCACAATTCTTAGTAAGGTCAGACAGCCAACTACATTATGGTTCAACCTTTCCTTTTCACACTTTTGGTGTATGAGGTGAAAGAAATGAAGACATACGTAGACAGGCACACACAACCAAGTCAGAGCAGGCGCATAGCAATGGTCATGTGAACCTCAGGTAATTGTACGCACTACGTTACTACACCCAGATGTGCTTATATTCTACTGTTGAAGGATATCATCATGGAAATAAAATTTCAGCAGCGGGACCATCAGTTTGACAACCTGTTCAGTGTATTCCACAAAACCTTCTTTTAATTCCTTAGCATAGCAAACCTGTAAGAAAAGAAATCAAGGTCCAGGTTATAGGGTTTCAAAAGATTAACACCGATTCTCTGACCATGTCTGTCTCACACTGAAAACAGACTAATTAGCTTTTAATACTACCAGCACATTTCTTTCTGTTCATTTATTCAAAAGATATTAAGTCACTATATAGACTTGACTGAAATACACAAAAATTCCCCACAAAAATTCCTCCCACAGCCAATCCCCAAACCCTCTCTGTAAACTTTCTATAACACAGGCGGTAACAGCCAGCTCTGGGTAAACACTTTTGGGTGAGGTTGACAACCTGAGACCCAGCGTGGGTTACGTGGACTGTGTGACAGTGGATGGGTGCAGGCCATCACTGAAAGTTGTCCTTTGACCTGAGTTTGTGTGCCATGGAGCTTGTGAGTGTCTACACTCACACACATACATCGCGCACACAGAATAAGCAGAAGCAAAGGATAAAATCTACAAGTACAAAGGTCTAAGGTATTTGCATGAGGTTACTAAACAGTCCTATGAAACAACTAAATAACTATTATGAGGGGATATAAACAAAGCTTGAATCAAGGCAACAACATACCAACATCTGGCAAGCCGTTGACTTTTCTTCCAGTCCTGCAGTTTTAATACCAAAACTTTGCTGATCTCCAAGGTTCACAAATTCCCAACCATCATCATCACTCATATTCTCCATGTCCTGGGCTAGTAACCAGAGAAAGACAAACGTGAGAGGAAGGAAAGGAAGGAGCCGAGCTACTACTATGTCCCGGTGAAGGCACTTACTGTCTAGAAGGGCCACTTCAGGCTTAATTGAAGCAGTCTTCATCAGCGGCCCCATAACCACGGGAAGGTACTGCTGGAATTCTTTCCCAAGGATTTTGCACATCCTGGCCCACGCTGAGATCATGTAAGAAATCTGGGGGAACATTCCAAAACAGACCGTAGGCAATGGGTAACTGAGACAGATAAAGCCATCTTCCCTTCTTGAGGAAACAGATTCATTGACAAGTTCATGCATTTCCCAATGGCATACACTCCAAACACTCCCAATGGAGCTGGGAGGTGAGACTCTCCTACTTTTCCCCCTGTGATGCTACTACAATTTCTTCTTTCTCTCTATCTGCACCACTTAAATGAAAGTGAAGCTGACTTTTAGGCCTCAATCTTTTTGGAGGAGGAACACATACTGCCTGGCACAGCACCACACACACACTAAAACTCCACTCAGTGCCTTATCAGCACATGAGGGAGGCGATAGGTTTCATGCACTGTGGCTCCTTCATGCTGTCCTGTCTGCTCCTTCCCTCCCGAGGTCTACCATCCACTCGCTGCGCCCTTCTACCACCAGTGCCATTTCCATTGCTTATGTCTCATGTTCTTCTACAAATCGCATCTTTCACAGCTGAGGAAAATCCTGCTTAGCACATGTTCTCTATTTTTACTACCCTCTTGTATGTTGATGGACAGCCAAGCTTCTTCTGTCTCCTTGCTACTGTGAACAGAGACATGAATCAGCTGTGGTAGGATTGGAGTCCTGTGGGCACTGCCTGGGAGAAGCATGGGTAGGACACACAGCAACACGGCAGCACTATTTTCTGTCTGTTTGTCTGTCTCTCTCTCCTTTTTTTAGACAGGGTCTCCCTGTGCAGCCCTGGCTGACCTGGAACCCTTTGTATAAACTAGCCTGGCCTCTGCTTCCCAAATTCTGGGATTAAAGGTACTGAGCACTACTACAGCTGCCTGTATGCAGACCAGCCAGCCTCCCCTGCCTCCCAAGCACCGCGGTTAGTTGTCAGACATGGGGTGACCATGCTAAACTTCATTCAGTCTTTTAAGAAACATCCACATCAATTTGCATAATTGCTCCAACATTTGAAATTCCCCAAAGTGGTGAATCAAGGGCTCCTCATTTCCTATATCCTCACAGTTAATATAATCTAGCATGTTAACATTTGTTTTCTTGATAATAAGACATTCTTCCTGGGGACAACATGAAATATCCAAGTAGTTTTAATTTGTATTTAATTGTGAATAAAGTTCATTCACTCCACAATGCTCTGTGTCTATTTTCTACATACCAAGCATTCTACATTTCCCAATATAAAGCTAACACTGTAGTCCTTCCCACCTTCTTTACACCTTATGGTCAGTCCCCAACCTCCCTACTCTGAGCTGTTTGCATTCCAGCCTTTCCCTACACAAAGGTAAGTGGGTAGTTATCTACACACTGCCGCACTGTAAAGAAAGGAAAACCCAAAGAGGCTACTCTGCCTCTGCACAATTGTACTTTCCTATTTAGCTCTTAGAAATAATCATAGAAAGCTTATGTAAGGTTGACAGTTCACTCATAACTATTCAGTGCCTTGTGAGATGGTAGCATTGCCAGCATCATTAAGACTAGGATAAACACCAGTGCTCCCACCGTGGTGCTGTAAATACCCACTGAGAATATACATCAAGAAAGCTTTATGAAGGAGAAGACTAGGACTCAGCCAAGCATACGCACTCACAAACATTCCTTCTGAGGTAACAGAAGGAGCAGCTGTGGGGTAAGTGGGTACAGACAAGAAGGGCTGAGACTTCTTTTGACAATGGGTACAGATCAATGACAATTACAAGGGGCCAACAGACACCCAGCAAAGATACTCATCCTGGAGAAAGATCTGCAAGTAACTACGTATGAGGAGAAATCTACAGCACAATTTTGAACAGCTCTGCTCCAGAAAGTAGGAACAGCTAACAGGTGCCTGAGCCGCAGCACACTTCCAGAACAGCCACGGCCAACATATTTGTAACCAGAGGTTTTATTAAGAGCATCTCTAGAAAGCTGTCATTCATTGTAAAATCAACAACTGGATTGGAGATATGGCTGAGGGATGAAGAGCACTTGCTGTTCAATTAGGGTTCCATTCCTAACACCCACATGGTTGCTCACAACCATTTATAAACACACACAAGGTACACACACATGCATGCAGGAAAAACAAGGGCCAACCAACCAACCCTGCACAGGTACATGCAGCAGACTGCTTACCTGAGGGTCGTCATCCTCCATATCATTGAAGTCTGTCTGTGTCTTCAACAATAGCTGCATTACATCTGAAGCATCCTGCATGAACTAGAGAATACACAGAAAACCCATCCATCTTATTAATGCATATCCCTTCAGAGATACTCTTACGCTTGCTACCCCACTTTGCTTCTTCTGCAATAAGAAGACACTGGCACCCAAACAAGCCTGTATCCAGGGCCAGCATGATGGCTCAGCATGTAAGGGAGCATGAGGAGCTAAGCACCTGAGGTAAAGCCTCAGGGGTCACGTGGAGGAGAGAACTGACTCCTAAAGCTGTTATCTGATCTTCACATGTATGCTGTGATGCTGCGGTACTCCCCAACCCTCCCAATAAAAACATTTTTTAAATCTGTATCTTCCTTTTGGATCACAGTCATACAGATAATTTTTTTTTGTATTGAGTAACATAATGCTCTAAGAAAAAATACTTCAAATTTAAGGTAAAAAAGAAATTTCTAATGGCATTAAAATCTAGTTTATATCTTATGGAATTTAATTATGAATAAAGGAAGAAAAGTTTAGATTGTTCATGAAAGTCAGATATTCTATGATTTCCATTTGACAATCTTCACTGCAATCAATGAAGCAGTGTTCCAAAATTAGTTTAAAGCCATATGAATGAATATGCAACACACACACACACACACCCATACATGCACACACACACACATTGGGTAGACTTAGTACCCTTAGAAAACAACCCACAAGTAAGTAATGATATAGGTCAGGTGGTGGTGGCCCTCACCTTTACGTCAGTACTCGGGAGGCAGGGGCAGGCAGATCTGAGTTCATGGCCAGCTTGGTCTATAGAGTGAGTTCCATGACAGCCAAAGACTATACAGAGAGACCATGTCTTAAAAAACAAAAACTAGTAACAAAAACCAAAAATGGGCTTTGGAATAGTAAGACAAAGATTTAATACTGTCACTGCTGTCAGTGATGTGGGCTGAGTCCTTAACAGTGAGCTGGGTGGTGGTGACATGACACACTTTTAATCCCACCCAAAACTAGGAGACAGAGGCAGGAGGATCTTTGAATTTGTGGCCAGCCTGGTCTATAAGAGTTCCAGAACAGCCAGGGCTACACAGAGAAACCCTGTCACAGAGAAAAGAAACTTCAAGAAACCTGACCAAGGGCTGGTGAGATGGCTCAGTGGGTAAGTAAGAGCACTGCTCTCCCGAAGGTCCGGAGTTCAAATCCCAGCAACCACATGGTGGCTCATAACCATCCGTAACAAGATCTGACGCCCACTTCTGGAGTGTCTGAAGACAGCTAGTGTACTTACATATAATAAATAAATAAATCTTAAATAAATAAATAAATAATAAATAAACAAGTCTTAAAAAAAAAAAGAAAAAGAAACCTGACCAAACAATGAAACAAAACGTAACAATGAAAAAAAGTAAGGAATTATGTATTTGTATTTAAAATTAGAATGTGTCAGGGCAAAGTTAAGAAAAACAAAAACAAAAACAAATCCCTCAGCAGTCAGGAACTGTTGTTGACTCTACAGAAAACAGCCTCCCCCAGCAGTCCCACGGCCCTGGAGCCATGCTACCAAGAGCCGGCCTGACCTGACCAATCCACCCCATCGCTTACTTTATCCTTCCCGACGGCCAGACCAATGAGGCTGATGCACTCGATGGTCTTTCCTCGCAGCAACCTCAGCTCCTTCTGGACTGCGTTCTCCACGATGTGCTTCAGTGATGGCATAAACAAGTCATAGTAGGGAACAAACTTTTCTTCTGCAGTATCTGCAACTGACGCAATGGATGTCACAACTTGCTCCAAAACTAACTTGGTGCCTTTCTGAATCAGCTGAAGGGAAGACATGAAAGCGATCATTTCAGTAACTAATTGGAAACCCCTCCCAAGTTCTTCAGACAATTTTTCTGAACAGATATTGTGGCCACCCTTTCAGGAGTCAGCAGCGCATATCTCTGCTCTATGTCAGAGCACAGTTGCTGTTAAATCACAACCTGAACTTTCTAGCTTTCTTTCTTTTTAAATATAGAAAGCTCATCTTTTGCTTAATGATTTAAATCAATACTCTATTTCATGCTGTCCTACTGAGTCACTGAGAAAAATCCCTTCTATAATTCATTACACCACTTGGAGACAGCAGCTCAGACTATACCACACGGACAGCAGGCTGCTGTGTGGCCAAGGCAGATGGACTCCTGACCCTGACTACAGGTGTGAGCCACCTTTATTTTTGTGACTGGCCTCTCCCTGAATGATCCTTCTAGGAAACTGCTTTCTTCTTTCACATGTTTCTTTCTTGGAGAAAGACAATGACCATTTGCCTGCAGCAGAGACATGAACAGGAGAGTTCACACGAGTGCTGGCAATACTCTACAGCACTCTCTACTGAGAACCAGTCCACTCTCCAGAGTCCCTTCATTTCTCTGATCAATAGCAACACCACCCTCAGAAACTGCCCTCATCTCAGTGCGTCTCTACCAATTCTCACACATGGGCCTCTGAGGACCAACAAGACAGACTCTCTGAGGTCATGTTCATTCTCTGTCCAAATCTACTTGCAAAGCCATGTTGCATCTTTTTACTATGGACTATACAGGCAGCCTGTTCACCTTCAATGACTTCATCCTTATTTCCACCTCCATGCTGTATCTGTATCTGACACTCAACGCCTGGCTAAGGGTTCTGGGGCATTCTTCACATCTCACGCCCCTGCTCTCTAACCAGACAGCAGCGTCACTGTGTCCATACCAAGGACAGGAACTGAGTTGTTTAACGTTGGCATGTGACATGGTTTCAGTTTTGTTGGTTCAGTCCAATAAAGAAAAGGAGCCTTCTTTTCTATGTGTTCATTTCTTTGAGATGGGGTCAAGGTTGGCCATGAACCAGGGCTTTCCTTGCTTCAGTCTCCCAAGGCTGGCCGCACAAGCCAGTGCTTCCACACCAGGCTCTGAAGCATGCTCCTCATTTCCATCCTCACAGTCTCTCTTAGCTGTCGGTGTGCTTGATGCTGCTGCAGCCACTCAGCTATCTCCATGCTGCCCCTGCCCTGCAGTTGACACTGTAGCTGTCACCAGGTAAGGCCACTGTGGTGGCAAACTCCTATAATCCCAGAAAGTGGGAGGTGGGCACATCACAAATTGAAGGGCATCATTGGCTACAAAAACAAACTTGAGGCCATCCTGGATTTAATGATTCACTGACTCAAAACTGAACAAAACCATAAGTAAAGGAAAAGGGTACTGTTTTCCATGCTTGCCATTTCCGTCACTGAGTAGTCACCCCCTCACCCTTTTTTTACCCAATTCGAAACTGCCAAAACTACCCCATGGTGGAGCCTGGAGTGTTGGCCGCCTATGTTTAGGTGTCTGTCGCACTGCCAGTATCTCCGCCTCTGGTCTCACCATCCGGCGACTCTCACATCACCTGCAGAGGCTTACCTCCTGGAGCTTGAGCACCATAATGGAATGCAGGTGCTTCACCAAGTTATCCAAGTACGGAATAAGCAGTGACTTGGGACAATCTTCAGTGAAGTTAATGAGGGCAGCCGCTGCATGGGCCTGCACCCGCTGGTTGCCTTGGTCTTCCATGGTCTGAAGCAAAGCTGCAATCACCTGGAAAATTCCACCAGGTGTTTTGAGATGTTGTCTGTCCTTCCTTCCTCCCTCCCTCCCTCCCTCCTTCCCTCTCAAGTATGCAGGTAACTGAGGACTTGTTACACACCTTCTCATGAAATTTCTTTTGAAAACCAGGTGCAAAATCTGTAGCCATCTGACCCACGGCATTGCAGGCTGCATACCGGACTCTTGGATGCTAGAACACGTTCCTTTGTATTAATAAAGGCGAGAACTCCATAAGAAACTTAAGTAATTGTAAAGTATTTATTGGTACTTACAGGGTCCTGGAGGAAAAGCAAGACAAAATTTACAATCTCATTTAGAATTCCTTCCATCTGCTGGTGGCATCCTTCGCCAATGGCGGATAGGGCCATTAATCCTGCGTGCCTGTATTTCCAATCAGCTGTGAAAAGGAATTACACAGAAAAGAATAGTAAAGAGATGCTCATTCTCATACTAATTCTGGAAGAAATGTTAAAAAAAAACCAAAAAAAAAAACTTTACTAGAAGAACATTAAAATTGTTCTCTACAGCCATAATACCCTGTCTGACCTTAGAGACTCAGCAGGCTCGGTAGCGCTAGGATAGAACACACTTCCCACGTGTATTTTAGAACCCACCACATACAGGCTCTGTGTTCTACCTCAAGGACCAAACAAAAAAATGCAAAACAAAACTAATATTCCCACATAAGATTCACTGTAAGAAACAAATACCAGGACTTTTGGTGCCAGAAACTGTTTCCTGGTTGGACTGAGACTCGCTGGTGCCACTGAGGAAAAGCCAAGGGAAAAAAATGCTCTTTTTCCAAAATTTCTTTATTGGGTAAACTGATCTGTATTCTAGCGTATAAAAAGTATAACAAGTAGCACACAATTTATCTTTCCAGATCATTACTCCCCCGCCTTTTTCTGATGTCTGTGTGGAAGTCTTAATAATAGCTAGGCTAGCTGCTTTTTTTTTTTTTATTTTTGGTTAACAAAACATTAATTCAGCACTCTATGTATTTGTTTACTGGGTTCATTAAATAAGAAATGCAGCTGGTCATTGTGGCATGTGACATCAATCCCATAATTCCAGAAGCAGAGGCAGGGAGATTAGGAATTTAACTACCCAGCCTTAGCTACACAAAATACCTATCATACAAACACAGAAAGGGCCAACAAGTTGTCTACAAATTTCTGGTCTACAAATTGAGTACCAGGATAGCCAGGGCTACACAGAAAAACCCTGTCTCGAAAAAATAAATGAATAAATGATTAAATAAATAAATAAATAAATAAATAAATGAATAGATGAGTAAGTTTATACTAAAGTCATGGTAACAATGGCTCAGTGCCCAAGAACCCCAGAGTCCTTTCTCAAGGGCTTTTACTATGTCAAAATTATTTTTATAATATTCTTTCACTCTACCTTTGAAGAACAGAATATAACATTCCAGATAATATGATGTGTGAAATTCCAAGACCAGATAGGCATGCTGAAGAACATGAGAACTCACCTAAAGTATTTAAAAATATTACACAAATACAATAATTCTTAAAACTCTCCTTTTTGCTTTGAATAATAGTTATTCTTCATAATAATAGTATATCTATCCAGGCCTGGTGCTGCATCCCTTAGTCCCAGCACCCAGGAGGTAGAGGCAGATGGATCACTCTACACTCAAGGTCAGCTAACCTGGTCTACTTGCAAGGGTACACAGTTAAGATGCAAATTCAAACACATGCAGTTATTTCTGTGACTACCACACCCAGCTTGCAAAGTCTTATCATATTCTCTGCGTTTCTTTCACTTTTTCAAAATAGAAACTTACAAGTTTTTAAGCTAAATGCATAGAGGCAGTGTCTGAATCTAGGGTCAGGTGGTGGCACACTCCTGTCCTCCTAGCTTATAGGAGGCAGAGGGAGTTAGATCTGTTATGCAGTGAAACCCTGGGCCTGGAGCCAACAAGAAGGCCAAGTAGGTCAAAGGTGCCTGATAACTAGAGTTTGAAACTAGGACCCACATGGTGAAGAAGGGATTCCTACAGGTGTCCACAGACAGAGGTGTCCACAGACACAGGTGTCCACAGACCATGTGCATGCTGATGAACAGTGTAAAGGCCCGAGCTCTCCTCACCTCACTTGCTTGTCTCTTCTTTCTACCTTAAGACCCCCAGCTCACTGCGCACAAACTAGGGGCAGAGTTTGTGCTTAGCACGTGGAGACCTAGGATTTAGCTCTAAACCTGCCTCCCTCACGTGGTTCTTATGGTCTGCCCCTCAGGCACACAGGCATCTACATTAAGACAAGCCAAGATTCCTGCAGCAGAGTGGTCTTCACTAGCATGACAGTGCTCAGCGGAGATCAAAGCTATGCAGCAGTCGGAATAGGGACAAGCTACCTTATGTTGATATGACTAAAAAGGAAAGATTATGCTGTGTGCAATCACAAAACCGTAGACCAATACAAAGGTCTGAGAAAACTCCAATGAACTTTTAACAGCAAACTCCTTTGTATGAGAACCTTGGAATTTACACACATCTGAATTTTAAATTCTAAAAACGACCATCCTTATTAATTTTTTACGTAGAAAACAAAGTAAAACTAAGCACAAGTAACAATAATATGGGACTGATATAAACTACAATGGCCAATTAACATGAACGTTTATCATCGAATTGCAGCCAATCAAATTTTTCTTCTTTTACCCAAATCTTTAAACTAACTCATTTATTCATTCATTTATGCATTTGTAGGCAGGGTCTCATGCAGCCTGATTTTTGTCCATCTCCCCTCCCCAATAACTGCCAGCCTGGCATTACAGCTGTGTACACCAAGCCTGGCTTCAGAGTCCCAGGCCAGCTACGGCAGAAACACTAACTGTCCCAAGCCAAATCAACAACAAAAACAGTTTTCTACCTCTCTGCACGGATATTAATTCTAGGGGCGAAAAAAAAAGAGTAGGATCTTCAGCATTAAGGTAAAAGTTCTTCACTGAGACAGGGTTTTAATTTGGCCTTGAACTTATTTATTATAAACCTCTTCATAGGCTCACAAGTGCTGGGCCTTCAGGGATGTGTAACCATGCCTGGCTCCTGAAAAGGCATTCTTTAGCTTTAGACTGAACAGAATTTCATCAGGAGAATATAAGAATTAGGTTATGCATTCTAGAAACAAGCAGATTAACTTTAAACAGTGTAAACATTTGTCAGAGCTTAAGCTTAAAAAGAGCACAGGCACTGCTGGACTCAGAAGCACAGGTAGCTTACGGTTTTGGAGCATTTGCATAATGTGTTCCTTAATCATGGGCAGAACGAGCTTTCCACCAAGTCCACAGGCCATTCGGTCTAATGCACTCTCACCAGCAACTGCATTGCTAAACACACAATGACATTAGAATAAGCAAAATGTATATAGAGCAAATTACAGAGAGAAGAATTCAGTCTTTTATGTAAATTGTGAGTTTAAAACCCTCCAGGTAGAAAAGGACCACTTGGTAAATAAAACCACTGTGCTAAATCAGGGGCAGATACAAGGGTTCCTGCTCATCAGACAAGCACTCCTACACAGCAGATCTACACCTCTAGCCTGGCACACGGAAACTTTATAATCACTCTACAAGGTTTTTGTCCTGTTGTCTGCATCTTATTTTTCAAGAATTAATTAAAAGCAGTTATTGAGGAAAACTATTTCTCATCCTAGAAATACATTCAATTTACCTGTGGCAGAACATAGACAACTGAAACAGAAGCTCAGAACCGGCAGGTCCCCACTGCTGTGAGCTCATCTGCCTCTAGGATGTCTCCAGGCTGGGTATCAGTTAACAGACCGGATCATGTACTCACAGTCTTAATTCTTGAAGAAAATCCCAGACTAATACAGACATTTTGCTGTCATGGGTTTTCTTCCTGACATACTTGTATTTACTCACAAAGTGAAGTGTTGTTTTAAGAACATCCATTAAGTGCAAATTTTCTTAACGCTAATTATACATGAAAAATAAAATATCACCTATGTAATACAGAAATGCATCTAACAGAAAGAAACTTTAACTTGAGCTTAGAGATACATTCTGGTAAGGAGAGCAAGTCTCAGCGCCTGCAGTCTCAGTCGCCCTCTATCACTACGAGGATTCCTAACCCTAATCCAGGATTTGTAGGTGATTACCTATCGAAATCATCATCTTCTAGCTCATCAGCATTTGCCCAGTCCTCATCTTCTTCTAGGTCAACCATCATTGCCAACATCTGAGGAACTAAAGTCAAGAATTACCTCAAAACTGAATTGATTTTATAAACATGTTTCATTTTTAATACCCCTCCCCCAAAACAATCATCAACAATTTTAAATGAGATTGATCCCCCCCCCCAAAGGAACACATTTCCATCCAGCCTGCCACACAGATTCTTGCCTTGTGTTCAAACAAGCAGGGTCACTTTAGAATACTCATGATAGACTGGTAAGATGGGTCCGTGCCCTGCTAAGGTCTTATCCTGTAACCTACATGATGTGGAAGAAGTGACCTCAAGTCATCCAAGTCAGCAATACCTAAGAGGACTTGAAAAGGCAACAAAAAACACCAGCAGCTCCATCGTGGGACCCGAGTCCCTGTGAATGCTGGTAGGTTTTGAATTCTGTAAAATCACTCCCCATGAAGAACATGAACTGCATGTATGCCCAAATCTGCTGCTTCCTTGGTACCTTCAAACCTCTTAGCAACACATATTTTTTAACCACTGTTGTCTTTATTGAGAGTTACCAATGCTAAACAGGAATCCTGTCTTTACAAATCTCACTTCTAGAATACAAAGCTTTACTATATATAGCAATTATCCTTTTTTTTTTAAAAGATTTAATTATTTATTTAATGTAAGCATACTGTAGACAGTATGCTACAGACACACCAGAAGAGGGAGTCATATCTCGTTGTGGATGGTTGTGAGCCACCATGTGGTTGCTGGGATTTGAACTCAGGACCTTTGGAAGAGCAGTCGGGTGCTCTTACCCACTGAGCCATCTCACCAGCCCAATTATCCTTCTTCTTAAGCTTATGGTTTAGTTGTTGAGACAGGTTCTCATGTAGCCCAGGTTAACCTAAATAAAATATACCTTGCTAGTTTGAACCTTGTCTTTTAGTAGATGGTTTATATATATATAAAAAAATGTATTTTTAGTATTTGCAATTGTAGCAGTCTCTTTTATGTCTGGCTTGTAACTAATGCTTTCCTATTAAGCTTCTACTTATAAAGCCTATCTAGGGGCTGGAGAGATGGCTCAGCGGTTAAGAGCACTGACTGCTCTTCTGAAGGTCCTGAGTTCAATTCCCAGCAACCACATGGTGGCTCACCATCATCCCTAACAAGATCTGACGCCCTCTTTGGAGTGTCTGAAGACAGCTACAGTTACTTACATATAATAAATAAATAAATAAAACCTATTTATATTTACTTGGATCTTTAATCAACCCCAAATTATTATTATTTTTTAACATATCTGGGGTTGGAGTTTTTCTTCTGCATAAATAAATGGTTGTCTCAATACCTCTGATCACTGACCTTGAAGGTCAGCTTTGCTTTCCCTGTGAACTGTCTGCTCTGACTCTCCTTATTCTGCTTCCTTAGTGCCTAGACCTGTACCAATATGCCCTGCACCCTTGCCTGTGGGGCCAAGCTCTCCATCTAACCCGTCCTGAACACTTAGGATCGTTCATCCCTCACAGCAGCTGCAGACCAGGTCGATATGAGCAGCCCCTACAGTCTGAATGCCCTGGTGCTAGGACCGGGGTCGCACTGAGAACTCGCATTATTTCTGTTGGTCTCTGACTGGTCTGACTGGGTCTCATCTGCTTACCTGCTATTTCTAACCATATTTAGTGTTCTTATCATTCATATTTATCAACCTTATGAAACTCTTAGATCTAACAAGTAACAAGTAAGCAGTTTTCTTTTCTTCCGATCCTCAGCATGTTACTGCATGCTTTGTCTGGAAGTGGCAACAGACACACTAACAGTGGAGACCCACCCCTTGTTCCTGTCTTTACACTGTATAAACTACAGTCTGCTGTGCATTCACTTTCTAAATCCAGCTCAGATACCTGTTAGCTCATGAAGAATGGGAAGGTTGGTCCCTAAGCTAAAGTATGTCCACAGCATAACAGAGACATGGGCCTCCTGAGCACTCCTGTCAGGAGTGAGCAGAGAGGAGCACACTGTGGATCCATCTGCACTGGGAGCTGCAGTCATGTACTCTTTCTGTTTGTTGTCAGGTATCTACCTTCTCTTCATCAGTTTGTACTCAGAAACTATGTACATGATTTAAGAATGCCAGTTTTAGTTCTAATACCAGGTTTCAGAGATCTGCAAAGTCCTAAAAGCAGATCCACAATACTGGGTTCAAACATGTACAGATTCCCAGATTCACCTAACTCAACATATACTCATATTCTGAATAAGCTGAGAAACCACACAAATCCTAGCAAATGTACTCAACAATTTTGCCATCACAAAAGTCTTTGCAGAGTTCTGACTTACTGGTCTGTGCGATGATATTGGTGTGCTTTCTTAACATAGCAGCCGCAGTCTCCGACAGCGTCACGATCACTTCAAGGGCAAGCTGGCGCTGCATATTACTGAGGTTAGCGTCTCCACACAACTACAGAGGCAAATGGTGTGTGTTTAGTACTTCAGACCGCCGGAACACGACAAGCAGAACGAACGCTGCTTCATTAAGGGAGTTTACTTGCCTTTAGACTTAACTGCAGAGTTGCTTCTAAGTGAGGGCGCAAATACTTTGGAACAGTATCCGCAATCTCAACAAGGGATTTTAGGACTGAATCATCATTCTGGTAGCATGAGTCATTGACAGCCTAAAAATGAGAAACAGAAAACCAATGTGCTCAAGACTCACCTTGTAATGCAATGCTTCATTCCTAAGAAGCACTAAATACTTGCCCACTGCAATTAGGCAAGTGCAAATGTGCTCCCTGGAGTTAAGAGGATACCTTTCCTTTGAGTAAAGAACGAACACACACACACACACACACACCAAATATACTTAGGCCTGAGTCCCGGGAAGGGAAAACTAAAACCACAATGAAAACAGCATCTTAACTGTAAGAATGGCTGAATCACAACAAACCACTAGTTAGGGCGTGGAGACAGCGGGACTCTTCTAAGCTGTTGAGAACATGTTAGCATAGCCACTATGAAAAACTGGCTCTTGCTTACCATATGACTGAGGGAAAGAAAAGTCAAGGCCCGGAGACACTGGTTCTGGCCTATGAGGGAATCACAAGATTCTCTCATCATAGATCTCTCATGATCACAAATGCCAAGTAGTTCTAAAAATGGGAAATCACATGATCTGAGCCTAGAATCTAACAACTTATTTTTAGCTTTAGCTGTATCACAGGTTGAACCAATTACAACAAAAAAAACTGAGTGGGAAACTATGTATAGTGACAGCACCCAAACTTTTTGAGTCAATGTCTACTGTGTTAACTAACTCTGGTTGGCTGGAGCTCACAATGTACACAAGGCTGGCCTCAAAACTCAGAGATCCAACTGCTTTTGCCTCCAAGTACTGCAACTAAGGAAGTGGGCCACCACACCCAGTCCAGTCTTTTTATCACTATTTCCTAAAGAATTATATAGCACTTGCCTCCTGTTAGGATTCACCTTGTCTCTGCCACTGTGGTCAGGAACTCTTACCAACAGTAAAAACCAAGTGGGGCTTGACTTTTCAATGTTCTATCTGTCCAGTTTTAGCTATGTGCACAGATCACAGACCATTCTGTCTGAAAGTCCCCTAGGGTAGTTGTGCCTAAACACTTACTTGTGGAAAAGGAAGCTATTTTATTGTACTGTATTTTATTTCTTCATACTTTGTAACAGGCATATATACTGGCACTTAAGATATATACACACAATTGAGTTGTGCTACCTATGTAATATCATTTTAGGATAACACAAATTTGCCCAAAAAAAAAAACCCCCAGGTGTTTGGTGTTGGACAAGACTGGACCACTATAGTAGGGAAACCAATCTTTGATCTGTGACTAAGGCAGGAGGCAGCCTCGGAGTGTTAACTTGTTGCTGTGAACTAACAACGTGAAGAACAGCAGTAAGGCCTGTGGCCGAGCGGGCAGCACTCTGTGGTCCTGTCTGCCCTCCACTCTGTAGGACTGTGCTCTTGGGCAAGCTTGTTCTTCCTGCTCAGTTTCTCCTTGTACAAAAGGTGATGGAAATCTTATAGGCTATTTGGTAGTTTAACAGATAAGTGCTTATACAACCTCTACAACATACAGATTTTGTAACTATTATTTTAAGGGCTAAGAAAGCCTGTTAGGGTGGAGATGTAGCTTAGCTGGTGTTTGCCTAGTATGCAGGAAGCCCTGTATTCCATTCTCAACACCTCATAAAGCTGATGTAAAGTCCAGGACTTAGGAGGTAGAGTCAGGACGATGCTCAGAAGTTCAAAAATCATCCTTGGCTAGTTAGCAAGCTATAGGCATACACAGGCTACCTTAAAAAACCATAAAAACTGAGTTCGAGGCCAGCCTGGTCTACAAAGTGAGTTCCAGGACAGCCAGGGCTATACAGAGAAACCCTGTCTTAAAAAACCACAAAAAAAAAAAAAAAAAAAAAAAAAAAAAAAAATCATTAAAAAATCCTAAAGATCAACCAAAAGAACTCAACCAAAAAAACTGTCTTTTAATAGCACTCAGAAGGGGTTTGAGTTTGAGGTGAAGCTAGGCTATAAGACCCTGTTGCAGCCAAGGAGTGGGGTTAGGGTGGGTGCAGGGGGGTGGGGAAGCAGATCTTTTTCAGGACAGCCTGGTCTACAGAGTGAACTCTAGGCCAGTCAGAGAAAAACAGAACAGAACCACCACCACCACCAAAATAGACCATGTCTCAAAAAACAAAACAAACAAAACAAAACACCTCTCCGGGGTCCAGAGAACTGGCTCAGGGGGAAAGGCACCTGCAGCCAGGACTGCAGCCTGAGCTTTACCCCGTGACGCAGAGTAAGGCAGAATGGATTTTTCCATTTGTCTTCTGTCATTCACAAATCAGGAGCCCTAGCCCATTTCCGTGCTCACTGATGAATCTACAACTGATGAAGATGCAATACCCTGAAAACCAGCGTCAGGAAGGAGTGCTGCCTAATCAAAGGTGTGTTCTTACCTTTAAGAATCCAGGCAGCAAGTCTGCGAAGTGTTTGAAGAGAGCAACATTATGCTCATTGGCAAGTATGAAGGCAGCAGTAGCTCTAGCAGACAGTGTCCTGATCTGCAAGGGAGGCAGGAAGGTCACAGGTGAAAAGGTTTGAGACTCAGTCAATCCAGCATTTATATTTTAAGGCATAAAAGTAAAAATTAGGGTGGTGGGGGAACGGGACTGTGCCTGCAGCGTACGCTTGGTTCCAGCACCCACATAGAGGAGAGGATCAACTCCTCAAAGTTGCCCTCTTCTTGTGTACATGGACATGCCAACACTCAACCCCACAGAAACAAATAAAACCGGAAAAAAGAAAATAGAAACATCCCTTTACTGCACCAACTCTGATCCCAGGTTAGCCCTGAATGAGGCTGGTGGTAATAGAAGAAATGAAGTGCTTTACCGAAGGATGTTCCTGATCTTGCATACACTGAACTAACATCCGTTTGATGACGTCCAAATAGTGCTGCTGTTGGTTCCCAAAAATTCCAGGAAAGTTCCTAGGAAATGATTCACAAGACCCGTCTTTAAAAGCTATACCACCCCAGGACAGCCAGGGCTATAGAGAAACCCTGTCTCGAAAACCCCAAAAAATAGCTATACCATCATTCCAAGGTAAACCAGATTGAACAGTATTCATCAGCCCTTAAATCGCACCTACTACGCATTCTAAGTGGCTGTACTAAAGAAGGCAGCTGAGACAAGAGAGCACCAGGCCCTGCTGTCCTTTTACCTGTCTCAACTAGAAGACAAGCTAATGTCCTGACAAGAAAGGATGAGGCAAGAGAAGCTACACCTGAGGTCCACACAAACTCTGACCACTTGAGTCTAGTCTTGGACATTCAAGTCGCTCTCCTGTGCGTTAGGAACACTTTTACTAAAGCACAGCAGTGACGTGTCTATAAAACCCATCCCACATTGCTTACAACTGGCAAAGTTATAAGCTTAGCGCTGCTGATTGTATTTTAAACCATAAGTCACCAAGTGCTAAGCTTCCATCGATGCTCCTCAATGCAAAGAAGTGTTAAAATATTATAAAACAGCCACAGAAGATCCAGAAACATCTTCCACAGGGTTACCATTTTCAAAATATCATCACCAAAGTGGTTTTTCTAAAGCTACACTTGGTGCTGTATGAAAACACTTCAGAATTGTAAGAGACACATGAGGAAGACCAAGTGTGAAAAGAACAGCTCTTTCTTCTTTCAGACTTGTTTCCAACAGAAAAAACTTAAATTATCTTAACTCTCAGAGCTGCCAGGCTAAAACAATCAGCTAAAATGTTTTAGATGTTAGTGACATTAAAGTTTTAAAAATATTAAAACAGATTATATACCAAAATATGTGAAGGGCAGCTTCCCGGAGTCCCATGTTTTGTGAGCTGACTGAATCAAAGAGGAACTTCAAACCTTCAGGCCACTGGTTGTTGCCGTCCTCATCTACAAATACAAAATCCAGACATGAAGTGTGAAGCTCAAACTTTATACATTAATGTGACTCACAACACACACCAGTACAGACCCCACCCACGCTATTAACATCCCACTAAAAGCAATCTAAGCTCGACAGCAGCAATGCTAAGAGGATCACTGTGCACTTCAAGGTTGGTGTCAGCAGACAGCAGCACTGCTCACTGCAGACTGCAGAGAGAGAGTACTTCCATGTGTGTAAGTGTTTGGTCACAGACACACACCTTCTCCTTTCCCCATTGTTAAGGCAGAGCTAAACTTGAAATCAAAGTAATTATTACTTTGAAACTGGAGAAAACACCAGGAATCCCTGGAGATGTTATTATTATTATAGAGGCAGGGCCTCACTATATAGTCCTACCCTGGCCTTGCTCTCCATTAAAGCAGTCATGTGCGATCCATTAGAGCATACACACTGTGCTATATAAGTGGGAAAAGGCGCCATCAGTGTTTATTTAAAAAGACTGAAAAATACAAAACTTAAGGCAGACCTGTTGGTGCAGGCCTAAATCCCAACTTGGACAGGACAGGAAAATCACAACTTCAAGACCACCTTAGGGACAGTAAAGTATTTCCGCCAAGCACATGTGAAGCTTTACATTCAGCCTTCAGTAGTGCAAAGGAAAAAAGAAATCAGCAAAGAAGCCCACGTATAGATAGCTGCAGCCCTGGATGCTGCAGGAAGACTGCCCTAAGCTTCGGGCTAGCCTGGACACATAAGGAGTAAACATACAAGCTGCTGTGGCCCTGAGGAGACTCATGCTCAGACTGCCTGCCACAGGTAACCAAGAGTCTGTCTGTCTTCTTCCTTTCCATTCCTCTTTCTTTCCCACCATCATCTATCTTCTTAAAAAGCTGAACACTAAAAAAAAAAAAAAATAGAACCATATTCCTGCTTCTACCTTTATTTGTGGTTTAGGCATTAACTCCTGGATATACTAGTCAAGCCCTCTCCAACAAGCTGCAAGCCTACCAACAATAGCCCCTTACATTATGCAAAGGTAGGGATCATTACAAGGGGATTAAGATAGGTCCAAAAACAACAACCAACAAAACAACAAAACTACCCAGTAACCAAACCCAAACACACCCTCTGACACACCATTTACAAGTTTTCCCAGGGGTCTCAATGGTAGAATTGTCTGGCTTGTACAAGATTGTGTCTCAAAGAGAAAGAGAAAAAAAGATTCTTTTTTTTTTT
>NC_034597.1:107911173-107913476 GCF_900095145.1 Mus pahari | reverse complement strand
ACATATAATAAATAAATAAATAAATAAATAAATAAATAAATAAATAAATCTTTAAAAAAAGAAAAAAAGGCGGAGTATGAAAGCTGGGCATGCTGACTCTCTCACCTGCTGCCACTCACCCCACTTAGGCAGCTGGAGCGGGACTGTCATGAGTTAGAGACCAGCCAGGCCTTTAAAAAAGCCAGCCACATGAAAGGAGACAAGGGACAGATACTTTAGTACACAGCACACAGGACGACAGGACAGGGCAACCGCATGTGCCAGGACAACTTAAGACTGTGTCTCAAAAATGCCCAAACACACACACAGGAGCAACTAAGGAGCCCTACTATGCACACACCTATTAAATTCCTGGCCAATTCTGCAGCAATATCACAAATTTTTTTCCTCATGCTGGATTGTGTTTCCATCTGAATGATCATTAGCAGTTCACTCTTGATGGCAGTCTGGACATCTGATGGAAGAGCTGGATAGACTTCATCAAATGCAGAGGACAAAAGACGTCTTAGGAGAACAGCGGCCATTTGTCTAGCCTATAAATAGATAACATTGTTATTAACCTCATGTCTTACTAGAGAAAAGATTTCCAACCCTGTGCCATTGATGGGTTTCACTGTCCTATTTTTATAACTCGTTTCAAAGCACCGTTTAGTTTTTAAAAATAATTAACTCTTTCTGGTCACAATGATCTATCTAGAAAGCATAGGCAAGAAACTCCAAACACTTGAAAATTCAAATTGATACTTCTGGGGGAACGTGAATCACTGCCCATCTGGCTTTGCCTTCCCTACTTCACCTTCAGCTCAGTTTGGATTATTCTTGTCATTAACTGCCCTTCCTCACTAGGCTCTTTGTCAAAATGCTATGAAATCCATTTATGATTCTCTACTGTGATCAAACCTGCAAGTGCCCAGTAGCTACCATGCACTGATGATCTACCTCCATGTGTACATTCTTAGATCTACACGTGGAGCTGGGGGGTGGTGAGAGGCGCATCCCTCTTATCCCAGCAGCCGGGAGGCAGAGGCAGGCGGATCTCGGAGTTCCAGGCCAGCCTGGTCTACAGAGTGAGTTCTAGGACAGCCAGGGCTACACAGAAAACTCCTGTCTCAAAAATGAAACAAAACCAACAAACCCCTGTGGAATATATTTATAATAACTTCTATGTATTACTCCTTGAGTTAATCACAGAAAGTTGAAAAGGATGCCAGTCAGGATGTAGAGGTTCCTTCACAGCTAATCCCTGAGCCAAATCAAGATTCACATGGAATTGAACATGGCTTCACTTTGTGACTGGCTTTACTGTATCAGGTAGTTTCCTTGTTAACCATCAAGCAAAGCAGCCACCTAGTTGTTACTGTTATACTGTTAATCACCCTGTAAGCATCTTCACACCATTCTGAATTACAATGTGTAGAAGGACTGACTAGTGGCCACTATACGTTGTTTTTCATTTCCATCAAATCTCACAAGCAAATGCTTGACTGTTAGCAAAGAGTACCTATGACCTTGCTAAGTACGCAAGGTTTGTAGGCAGGGTTTTCTAGACCTGAGCATTCAACACTTCCTAAAGTAAGAGATATTCAGTACTGTAAAGACTGTAAGTACATAAATACTTTATGGTATGAAACGATAAAATCAGATACTAAACACACAAGAATAGCAAACTATAAAAGCCATTTTTACCACAGAGGAAATATATTAAAATTCCAGTAAATCTGAATCTCGTACAATAGATAATTCACTAAACATCCTAACTCCCTGGCTAGGCAGATACAGGAGATTCACAATTACAAGTGGCCTGGGCTATAATATGAGACCATCTTTTTAAAAAAAGAAGATGGACTAGGGAAATGTCTCAGCTAGAAAAGTGGTTGTAAAAAGCTAGGTATAATAACATGTGCTTATAATGCCAGGGCTGGAAAACCAGAACCAGGAGAAATCCTGGACCTTGATGAGTAGCCAGTCTAGCCAATCAATCCAGGTTCAGTGAGAGATCCTATCTTAAAAAATAAAGGGAAGTGTGGGATTGTGGGGACCTGAGTCACCCCTGGACTCCAAATACACATGCACACACAAAGGAATATGTACATAGTTAAAAACCAAGAATCTGGGGTGTAGCTTTCTTTTGGGGCACCTTTCCTTTTACACTTAAATCCTCACTATAAGCCAGGCGTGGTGGCTCACACCTTTATTCGCAGCATTTAGGAGGCAGAGGCAGGAGGATTTCTGAGTTCGAGGCCAGCCTGGTCTACAAAGTGAGTTCCAGGACAGCCAGGGCTATACAGAGAAACCCTGTCTCG
>NC_034597.1:107901515-107911131 GCF_900095145.1 Mus pahari | reverse complement strand
GGACAGCCAGGGCTATACAGAGAAACCCTGTCTCGAAAAACCAAAAAAAAAAAAAAAAAAAAAACTATAATGGTCCTTCTAAAATTTAAAAAAACATCTGGGTGTGGAAGCACACATCTTTAATCCTAGCACTCTGGCAGAGGCAGGAGGATCTCTGTGAATATGAGGCCAGCCTGGTCTACAGAGTGAGTTCCAAGACAGCCAGGGTCAAAGAGAGAAAGGCTTTCTTAGAAACAGACTGCTCCAGAGCGTCTCTCCAGCACACCCCCGGTTCATGCAGAAATGGCCATATACATGCTTTATAAATGTATTCTGAAATATTTGGTTGACATTAAAATGCTGTTGAGGGGCTGGAGATGGCTCAGCACGTGCCGTTCTTTAGGAAGACCTGGGTTCCTTCCCAGGACACACATGTTGCTTTACAACAATCTATAGACACTTATCTGGTAAGTATATATACATGTACACAAAAACTTATGCACATAAAATAAGTAAATGTCATTTTCTCCCCAAATGCTTTGTGAATTGAACTTCTTCCTTTAGGATAGTTCAATGAAAGAACCCAATTCTTATAGCTAGAAATGTACTTGTTACGTAATACCAAACACGTTGAAACAGAGGCAGGAAAATTGTGAATTTCCAGGTTAGCCCGGGGTATACCAACTCCCATCTCATAGCTAACTAAAATAAGATCTTTTTAAAAACTATATCTATAAAGGTACTAACTTTTAACTACCTTAAGAATATGTTATAGAAATTCTGATATTTAGTATGAATCATTAGAATTCTTATGAGCACTGAGCACCATCACCCAACAGTGCCCTCACTCCAGGAGAGCTAGTGTCAAGGGTTAAAAAATAAATAAATAAATAAATAAATAAATAAATAAATAAATAAATCACCTCCTCAGCAGCGGTTGTGTTTCTGATGGCTTGTAAGAGGAATGTGATCTTGGACCGGCCTGGGATATTCTCATAGGTTTCCTGCATGAGACAACAAGAGGTTGGGACAAAATGTTAGAAAATCTCATGAACAAATCAGTCACGAAACAAGGACCAAGGTGCAGTCAGTCCCCACTGATGTTAGCAGTTAGTTTCTTTAGGGATGTGAAGTGCTCTACTCCAGACAGGTAAAGAAAGAGTTCTCTACTTACCTCTTCAGGTTTGTATACTTTCAAAACTTATGTCTTTTGGTTAACAAATAAACAAATAAATAATCCCAAATGTGGGGCTGGAAAGATGATTCAGTAGTTAAAAGCATTACTGCTCTTGCAGAGAACCTGGGTTTGGTTACTACCATGGACATTGTGGCTCGCAACAGATGAATCCAGTTCCAGAAGTTGCATGTGACAGATAGTCTTGTCTAGTCTTCACAGGCATCCAAAATCTTTGGGTTTTCTTGTTTGATTTTTTTTTTGCTAGGATTAAAGGCATATGCCACCATGCCCAGTAGGCATCCAAATTCTTTATGCAGCATTTTTCAAGGAATATTCTACATCTCAAATGGTTGTAGTCCCAAGAAATCTGGCTAAAAACAATCAATCAAACAAACAAAAAACAAAAACAAACCCCAATATTGAATCTGGATCTATTAATAAAGGTTTTGTGGACCGGGCATGGTGGCACATGCCTTTAATCCCAGCACTTGGGAGGCAGAGGCAGGCAGATTTAGAGTTCCAGGACAGTCAGGGCTATATAGAGAAACCCTGTCTCGAAAAACAAAACAAAACAAACAAAAACAAACACAAAAAAGGTTTTGTGGATGAGAATGCTTTATCTTCTCTCCTTATGTAGTATCGGAGCAAATGTGTTAGCAATAGGAAGGTAGACAACATCAGTCAAAAGTGAGTTGTGTGGTATTCCTCTGTGGAAGACCACATCAACTGGTTCTTCAGTGCCAAACACTCAGCCCTAAAATCATACATATATGTAACATAGAGACTAAGCAGGCTATAAAATAAGTTTTTTTTAAAGCCCCAAATTAGAAAGGGGGGTTACGCCGGGCGTGGTGGCACACGCCTTTAATCCCAGCACTTGGAAGGCAGGGGCAGGCGGATTTCTGAGTTCGAGGCCAGCCTGGTCTACAGAGTGAATTCCAGGACAGCCAGGGTGATACAGAGAAACCCTGTCTCAAAAAAAAAAATAAAATAAATAAGGGGGGGTACATGGGAGGGTTTACAGGGAAGAAAGAGGGGAGAAATGTAATTATATTAAAATCTCAAACAACAACAAAGCAAATTGTTAGAATAGATCCCAAACAAGTCTCAACTCATGTGGAAAAGAATTCATGTGCAAGAAGCCTACCACTGGACCTCTTTTACTTGAACACAGATCAAGTTAAGCACATCTGTAATATTTACCTGGAAAACCTCTTAATATCCACCTATCTAAAGTAGATATTAGTTTCTTAGCAGTCTAAGTTTGAAGACCTTTCTTGCTGTCTCTGGATTTCCAAAAATGACACAGGAAGAAAATAAAGACTACTTAGAACCTGTCCCGGTATCTCCTTTATGCCATTAAATGCGAATCATAGCATCTTAAATGCGAATCATAGCATCTCTGTGACACTGGCAGAAGTGAGCAAGTTTTATCCCTTGAATCACTTAAAATGAAAGACAATAATGACAACCTGTGCTTCCAAGGCAACCAAACTATTTTCAAATGTCTCTGGTACCAATACCAACAGCTCTGGGTCTCATTCCTTTTTTTTTTTTTTTTTTTTGGTTTTTCGAGACAGGGTTTCTAGGCCCTGGCTGTCTTGGAACTCAGAAATTCGCCTGCCTCTGCCTCCCGAGTGCTGGGATTAAAGGCATATTCCACCATGCCCAGCTCTCTGGGTCTCATTCTTGAGGCTAGCAAACTCAAGAGTTCTATTTATATAAGGCCACTCAAGTTTTAAACTCCTTAAACATTTTAGTCAGAGGACAAACCGATTTTTGTGAGGGAAGGTGAACATAAGGCCCATAGTCCCACAGTAACATAAAACTCAGGATCTAATAGTGCTGAAAACTGCCCAAAGAGCTGAGATGCTGCACTAAATTAAAATGACATAATTTATGTAAAATAGGCTGACTAGAAAATGGACAGGTATCTTGAAATTTTTCATTTAATTTTTTACCAAAGCAACTAAAGAACCCAGCCAAGCTGTCACTTTTCTTTAAAGTTCTATAGAGCACTTGGAAGGCATCAGCAAGAATGAGGCTCACACTGCCTGGAGTTCCAGGTCAGGCTGTACTACGGGGTGAGACTCTTGTCTTAAAAACAAAAATACACATAATCAGCAAGCAATAAACTACTCCAAATGAAAAACTGCAAAAAAAGAAAATTCCTGCCGGTGTGGTGGCGCAGGCCTTTAGTCCCAGCACTTGGGAGGCAGAGGCAGATGGATTTCTGAGTTAGAGGCCAGCCTGGTTTACAGAGTGAGTTCCAGGACAGCCAGGACTACACAGAGAAGCCCTGTCTTGAAAAACAAACAAACAAAACAAACAAACAAAAAAAGAAAAGAAAATTCCTGTTACAGAACTATTAACAATGTAATAAATCTCTTTCCTAATTCCCTGCACCTAGCAGTGTCAGACCCACTCCAGTTGTTATAAACCTTTAACACAATATCAAAAAAAAAAAAAAAAGGCTTCCATGGCAATCCTTGAAAAGCCCGAGCCTAGTTTCTGGGGACTGACATCCTTGTCCAGGTGGGGCCGTTGGTGTCACCATGCCAGTTCTTTCAAAGTGAGAATAAATAAAGTATGTCAAATATTCATCATGGTTCTAGGATGAATGGGAATATTCAGTATGAATGGCATGGAACTCCTAAGAGGGTCTCTCAATTTGTATATTCAATGGTGGGAAACATTGTATTACCTTCACTTCAGGAGAACCAGCAAGGATAAAGGCACATTGGAATACAGCTTTAAGTCCAGTCTATCTTTTTCATAGCCGAGGAAGACTATGGTCTACAGTGCAGAGGTTGCATTTTTCATTTTTGTCCAGTGTCCACTACTAGCTTGGAACAAATAAAATTCTAACCCTATGTGATTCCACTATACATAATCAAAACCTACAAGCTTTGCCTCCCTCTCCTGCCCACAAAGGAGAAATGCTTCTCTCCTCTCTTGCTTACTCCATCAGTTTTACGACAGTTCCTTTCGTGAAAAAAATGCCAAAGACGGAGCAAGGAACTTCTACTTTATAAATATCTTGGTTCCCTAATCAAGTATATTTTCCAATGTTATCCTTCTTCCATACAATTATTATTGGTGAGGAATATTAAGAATTAAAATTCGCCGGGCGTGGTGGCGCACGCCTTTAATCCCAGCACTTGGGAGGCAGAGACAGAGGCAGGCGCATTTCTGAGTTCGAGGCCAGCCTGGTCTACAAAGTGAGTTCCAGGACAGCCAGAGCTACACAGAGAAACCCTGTCTCGAGAATCCAAAAAAAAAAAAAAAAAGAATTAAAATTCACAGGGATGGAGAGATGGCTCAATGGTTAAGAGCACTGACTGCTCTAGAAGTCCTGAGTTTGATTCCCAGCAACCACATGGTAGCTCACAACCATCTGTAATGGGATCCGATGCCCAATTCTGGTGTGCATGAAGACAACTACTCACATACATAAAATAAAAAATAATAAAAAAGAAAATTCACATATAATTAATAGACATGTCAGATAAAAATGTCCAGTTATGGATACTATATGCCTTTGAAAATACTTGTCAATTATTTAGTTCCTTATTTGGGTTAATTATTGTATTCCAATACATGAACATTCAAAAACCATTTTCTTTCCTTTCCTCCCTCCCAGTTTTTTTTGTTTTTTGTTTTTTGTTTTTTTTTTTGGTTTTTCGAGACAGGGTTTCTGTTTAGCCCTGGCTGTCCTGGAACTCACTCTGTAGACCAGGCTGGCCTCGAACTCAGAAATGCGCCTGTCTCTGTCTCTGCCTCCCGAGTGCTGGGATTAAAGGCGTGCGCCACCACGCCTGGCCTCCCTCCCAGTTTTGAAGTAGGGTCTCTTTATTCAGCCCTGGCTGGCAGGCCTAGAACTTACAAGACTAGGCTGGCTTTGAACTCAAGAGATCCTCCTGACTCAGCTTCCCTAGTGCTAGAATTAAAGACATACCCAACTCAAAATCATTTCCTTAAATATGAGAAACATTTTCTGTAAAGTTAGAAAGGCCTTGTAGATTTGAAAAAAAAAAAAAAAAGTATTAAATGGCCTGAATAAATGGAGAAACATTTTAGAAAATTTAAAGTCTTTAGACCACTTCTACAAAATGTAACAATGTGAGTCTCATTGTTTGGCTCCTTATAAGAGTAAAAGTAACCTTAGTCAAGAGCCTAGGATTAATCTGTAGACTAAGTATTTTTATTTTGGCTGAGTAAATTTACAAATATATTCTCAGAGCCCTTGCAAATTGTTCAGCTTCAATAAAGTATTTTCATAGTCGTTTCATCAGACTTAGTATGTCCTTTTGTTTAGGTTACTTATAAATTTCCCCCAAACAAATTGAGGAGCTTTTGTGCATTTTTTTGAGCTTTTCTAGGAAGTTTTATTTACAACTTACTATTATACCATATGGTATCAAGGACCACCCCCACCCCGAATTTGCTCTTTTCCCAAGCTAAGAAAATTCTGTCACAGTACTCACTTTCTATATATGTTCTCAGGATATATTAAGGAAAAAAATGTAGTACCTAAATATTTCCACTAGGAACAGAGACAAAGAGTACCAACAGTACTTATTTCCTATTGTTCTTTATGAGAAAATGCGCTGAATGCTACTAACTATCCCTAAAGGGATGTAAGAGATAAAAGATTTACAACAGGCACCAAATTGGAATTCAAGCTGAACCAGACACTGGTATTTAGTTCAATAGAAGAGAGATTCCCCACCAGGCTTGACAATAGACTTAAGCAACTGGTGGGGGAGGGGGAGAATTAAACTAGCTTACTAATTACAAAGCAGTTCTGCTCTGCAACACATGGAAATTTCTATTATAGGGTGGGATTAAGAACTTGCTTTGGTTTAAAAAAATTACCTCGAGTTTGCAAAAAGTATCAAAATGTTTAGGCATCATCATATCCCAAGTGGAAACTGTTGCAAGGAATACATGCATACTTTTAAATACATATACTACCTTGGTCCAGACAAGTATACACATATTTCTATGTGCAGTACTCCTGGAACACACTAGAAGTATCAATTACTCACTCATAGGGAGATAGATGCTGGTATAGATAATGCACCTATCCATATAATGTATGCTCTTCTGGGTGACAATGTGAAATAAACGGAGGGAAAATTCAATTTGCAGAATTATGTATACTATAAATCCACTCAGGTAACATGATGTATAAACGAATGCTTTTAAAGACACATTTTCAAGGAAGGCTCATGAAATAAATGTGGAGAGTGGGTTAAGAATTGTACCTTTTGAATTTTCCCCTATACATAGTATATTACTTGAATAAGGCGGGCATGGGAACTGGTGTGCTCAGGAAGCTCGGCTGAGGGACTGCCACAGGTTTGAAGGCCTGTGTAAACTAGAGCCAAACATCGTTATCTCCCCTCCCCCCAAAATTAAAAGTACCATTAAAAAAGACATAGTTTAAAGCACCATTTCACACAAAGTTGAGTGTCCAACTTCTTTACTTACTAAACTAAGTGTGGCCAGACTATCCATTCTACTCAAAGCGAAATTAGCAACTGTGTTTTAAAAGACAGTTCCCAACTTTAGGTCGGTAAGTACAAGACACGTCAACGTCACTAGCTATATGTAAGACATCTTTGCTCTGTAAGTAAAGGTATCCACACATCCTCAAGAGTCTCCTAAAAAACTTCAGACACATGGGTCGCAAGGAGCTCTACGTATCAACTTTCCTAGAAATTAGCTCACAAAAATCTGAGCTTCAACACTAGCAATGTATCTTCCGTCTTCTACTGAGCTAATGGTATTATTGCTAGCTTGTAAATGGGCTTATAACTGTATCTGAAATGGAACTCTTGATCTAAGACAGATTGGGTTATAGGAAAGAGATGGCACTGGCCCAGTTAGCCACAGTCCCCAGTAGATCAAACAAAATTCGAAGGAAGAAGAGCAGAGCGAGGTGGTCAGCAGGACTCCCTCACAGGCAACTTCACGCGATCTAGAAGGGACCGGCTGGTGCAGTTCCCTTTAGAAACCAGAAAGGGGCTCGAGGGAAAGACGCCGTAAGGCAGCGCCAGGCAGGACACGCGTCTCCGAGAGCTGGGATGGGGAAGGGAGCGGCAGGGGTGGTGGGGGGAGCGGGACGGGTCGGGAGCTGCCGGGGTCCGGCCGCCCGCGAGGGCTGGTGGG
Organism: Mus pahari; assembly: GCF_900095145.1. Lineage (NCBI taxonomy): Eukaryota > Metazoa > Chordata > Mammalia > Rodentia > Muridae > Mus > Mus pahari. The sequence continues at coordinate 107,903,798 of NC_034597.1, read as the reverse complement.
CCACGCGGGGACGGAGAGCGGGGCTGGGGTGCAGGGCCCGCGGGCGGGGCAGCGCGTCAGGCGCGGTGGCACGTGTGCGCGGGTCGGCGGCGAGGCAACCGGCGCCGCCGCCGCGGCACGGGCCGGAAGGGCCGGGACCGGGCGGGAGGCGCGCACGTGGGCTGCGGGGCCGCCGTCCGCCAGCCGGGCCGACCCGCGCCGCTCGGCCGGCCGACGAGCGCCCAGGGCCAGCGGGCCGGCCGCGGAGGGGAAGGATCGGCGCGCCGGGGCCGCCGATTCGCTTACCTCCGCCTGTTTCCGGACCACATTGTCGGGGCTGAGCAGGTTTCCCAGGAGCAGGTAGAACTGTTGCTGCTCCGCCGCGGCCGCCGCCATTGCGCTAGGCGTGAGAGAGAGAAGGAGGGAGCTGTGAGGCGCGCTGGCGGGCCGGCGGGAGGGTTGGGGGCGGGCCCAGCGCGGCGACCGGCACCAGCGGCGGCGCGGGGATAAGGGGCCGGGCGAGAAGGGCGGGGCCGAGGGGCCGAGGGAGGACGGGGCGGGGCCTCGCGCCCTCTCACCCCGCCGCGGCCGCCGGCGCCGCCGGCCCATTGGCTCGCGGCGCGGGGGGCGTGCCCGAGGCCGCCCCCTCCAGGGCCACGCCGATTGGTCACGCACCCTGCGGTGTCGTCACTCCAGCGCGCGCCGGGAGGCGGGGCTGGCGGGCGTGTGTGGCGGCCCGAGGGCCGCGGTGGGACGAGGTTGGGGTTCGCGGGGCGCGGGCGGGGAGGAGCCGACCCGGCTGGGCCGCGGCGAGGGGCGTGAGGCCGGGCCCGGAGGAGGGGCCAGCTCCTGAGCGCGGGAGATTTCGGCGCCGCGGGCTGGCTGGACTAGCCGCGCCTTAGGGCTTTGGGGCTCCAGGACCCCCACCCCCATCCCCGTCCCCCCAGCAGCGAGCACACACGCGTACCCGCACCCGCCTCTGCAGACCCCTCTATCTGTCTGGCCCTGTGGTGTCGTGTCGTCCCCCTCAGCCTGTGACTCAGGCGGCCCCGACCCTCTCCTGTCCTGTGACTCATGTCCAGGGACTGTCCCGGAAGAGGGGTTGCTCATCAAGGACTCTCCCCCTGCACCTCTCCGCCCGGGATCAAAGCACCCACGCTCCCCTCCCGGGAACTGCCACCCGTCCTGGTGTTTGGAGCTTCCTTGCTCTCTAAGGATGGAAGAAGTCATGAACCACTCCCTAACGTGGTCGATCTTATTGATAGTTGATAACGTGCCAGCGCGGAGGGGACCAGAGGCTGCCTCCCTCTCCCCTCCTAAACTCCAATGCTTAAACACCAGCGTTGGCCCATCTTTCTATTTGGGGCTGCCTAAGCAGGAGAGAGCAGAGCTCAAACTGAAACACTTTGAGAATTATGTCTTATTCAGAATCATGTCTAATGTCTGCAGATAAAAATGCTCATATCAAAAGAAAAAACTATGAAATGGTCCTACACTGAAAAAAAAATAATGTGGCCCAAGAATGAGAGAGCATCCCCAGTTGGAAACTAGTTCTACAAAATAGATGCACTGGCCTCCGGAAAAGAAGAATCAGGGTTGCAGCTACACCTATAGAGAGGAGACCTTCCTCCACAATTCAGATTCTGTTGTAAAAATCTTCACTGGCTCTCAGCTCCCAAGTTTATCCCAGCTCCTGTTTGCCCAGACTCAGTTAAAAGCCTACTGTGTGTCCAAAGCATTGCCCAAATTGAGAATGACAGCAGGTGAAAAAGCAGTGTATGTCTTGTGTCAAAAGGACTCTACTACTTCCTAAGGAATCAGTTTCTACAGCCTGAGGCACTTAAAGTCAGCTTAGCAACTCATGGGATTAATGGTGAAGTTTTTTATTTCTTGTTGGCACTTGTGCGTTTTGAAAGTATTAAATATTTTCTCTTGGGTGATTTTAAAAGTTGGTCTTACATCATCCATGGTCAGGTCATGCAAAATCTGGCCAGAAGCCCTGGGATCACTTGGAATTGTGGGAACCAGTCCCGATTTCAACAGAGGCATTTAGTTGATAAGTGGAGAAAGTCACCCCCTATAGTTTTAGCTGCCACACCGGCCGGATTCTTTCTCTACAGGAGGCCAGCAAAGCTATTGTGTAGAACTGACTTTCCTACCTTGAATTCATTCATTCATTCTTTGGCCACATTTGTTTTCTTCAAGGTCAGACAGACCATTTCATACATTAGTTTGGAGTCGATTTTTATTTTGATGAGTGTGTGTCTGCGTGTGTGTGTGTGTGTGTGTGTGTGTGTGTGTGTG
>NC_034597.1:107895572-107901455 GCF_900095145.1 Mus pahari | reverse complement strand
TGTGTGTGTGTGTGTGTGTGTGTGTGAGAGAGAGAGAGAGAGAGAGAGAGAGAGAGAGAGAGAGAGAGAGAGAGACTAGGACATGAATTCCTCAGAGTTCTTAAAATTTGGGAAATTACATACTAACCAATTTTTATTTTATTTATTTATTTGTTTGTTTGTTTTGTTGTTGTTTTTGTTTTTTTGTTTGTTTTTGTCTTTTTGAGACAGGGTTTGTCTGTATAGCCCTGACTGTCCTGGAACTCACTCTGTAGACCAGGCTGGCCCTGAACTCAGAAATCCACCTGCCTCTGCCTCCCAAATGCTCTGATTAAAGGTGTATGCCACCACACCGGGTTAACCAATTTTTAATTAACTAGGTAACAGTGAAATAAGACAAATTACCTAGAGGCTTGCTATATATATATATGTATGTATGTATGTATATATATTCGTAGCTAAAACTATAGATTTCTCCACAAATCAGATTCTGTTATAAAAATCTTGGCTGGCTCTTGACTCTCAAGTTTATCCCAGTGCCTTTGTCCTGGGACTGCCTTTGACTCTGTTGAGAGCTGAATCTATACATTGCATGTATGCAGGGAGGGTTTGGGGATGTAGCTCATGGTAGAGTGTTTGCCTAGCATGCATGAGGTCCTGGGCTTGGAAGCACTGCTTAGAGGAAGCCTGAATATTCGTGCGTGCGTGAGCACAGCACTCAGGATGTGGAAGCGAGGTGATCAGGAGGTCAAGATCAAGCTCATCCTTGGCTGCATAAAGATGGGAGCAGTCTGGGCTACATGAGGCTTTGACTAAAACAACAAATATTTATGGATGATTATTAAACAATAAACATGAGTTTGTGCATCAAGAGCTCTATGGAATACTAGCTGTTTTATTAGTTTCTGCTTCCTTTGGTTGTTAAGTGGGTCTCACTGTCTACCTCTGGGTGGGCTTGAAATCACAGAGCCTCCCCTTCTGCTTCCCAAGTGCTAGGATTAAAGGCGTGTGCCTACTGATGACTCAATGTGTCTAGTTCAAAAGGAGATGTACATTTAGCTTAAAAATGCAAAATGTGCATAGGATTTTAAAGACAATTGGGACATTAACATTTTATATCAACAACATGTAGAAAGAGTATATTGGGTTAAAGTCTACTAATGTTTATATATATATATATACATAATTTTTAGCTGTTTCTCTTTACTTATTAAAGTATGGCTAGTTACAAACAAAAATAACATGTAAAAAATACGTATTTTTACTTCTATTGGATAGTGCTTTGCTAAAGAATAAAATAAGTGGCTAAACACAGTTGCACTGTGGGTCATTTAAACTAGGTATTGACTTAAAGGGATATAAATCAGTTACCGTACAGTGTTTTCTGTCGCTCCCAGTTTTTGACTTGATTCTCAGGGATTTGGAGACATGGCACAGCGCTTTCTGACTGGTGTTCCTTGCTTCGGAATTTCCTTTCCCTGCTGGCTTGACATAAACAAAATTGAAGATCTTTAGAAGACAAGTCAATTCTGATCTTGTAAGATAAAAATTTACAGCTGAGCCTGGTGGCCTGAGTTTGATCCCCAGGACTCCCATTAGAAAAAGAACTGACTGGGCTGGAGAGATGGCTCAGAGGTTAAGAGCACTGACTGTTCTTCCAGAGGACCTGAGTTCAAATCCCAGCAACCACATAGTGGCTTACAACCATCTGTAATGAGATCTGATGCCCTCTTCTGGTGTGTCTGAAGACAGCTACAGTGTACTCATATATAATAAATAAATAAATCTTTATTAAAAAAAAAAAAAGAAAAAAAAAGAAAAAGAACTGACTCTCCAAGTTGTCCTCTGACTTCTGCACACTTACTGTGGTGTGTACACACACACATACACACACACAGTATGTGTGTTTTTTTAAATCAAGTACTGGTCAAAAGCTAAAGAAAAATATTTTCTGGAGGATGACTGTTTTTATTTAAATGTGGCAAATGGCTTTACATACCGTCTCCCTTGCTACATTTTTTTTTTTTTAAAGATTTATTTATTTATTATATGTAAGTACACTGTAGCTGTCTTCAGACACTCCAGAAGAAGGCACCAGATCTCGTTATGGATGGTTGTGAGCCACCATGTGGTTGCTGGGATTTGAACTCAGGACCTTTGGAAGAGCAGATGGGTGCTCTTACCCACTGAGCCATCTCACCAGCCCCCCTTGCTACATTTTAACCATGAAATAAAAATATACTTAGCAGAAGGATTTCATTTTTTAGATTAGTGTTTTTACTTAGAACGCAAATACGCTGAATGGAAAAAGACACATCATACAAACAGTTTCCAAAAGAAGGCTGAGGGACTGCACTGATGTCACCCAAGCAGAGGCCAGGACCAAAAGTCTCCCTAGAGTTGTGTGTGGGGGTCACTGAAGCTGGAAGAGCTGGAGTCTCAGGTCATCTGGGTTTCTGTCTCAAATGAACTCAATTCTTAGGAGCCACATGAAGGCAAAAGGAGACCACCTTCCCACAAAACTGTCCTCTGACCTCTAAGTGTGTGTGTATGGCAGCCCTTGTACCCACAGACATACATCACATACGTTTTTTTACAACAACATGTCATTAGTGATGGGATACTTCTATTACAAAAGGGTCAACCCAATCAGAGAGATACAGGGTAAAGACTTTTAGTATGTTATTTCCTTATATGTGAAAGAAACACAATCTACACATATCTACATGGAGTGGGTATGAAAGTGTGCATGTGGGTGCGTGTGTGCCATATGGTGTGTGAAGTCAGAGGACAGGGAATTGGCTCTCTCCTTCCTCCCACCATGTGTGTCTCCGGGATCCAACTCAGATTACGGGACTTGGAGGCAAGAGCCTTTACTGGCTGATCTGTCTTGCCAGCCCATACATAGAAGTTTTAAACACATGAATCTAAAAATGCCCCAAATAAAGCTTGAAACATGTAAGAAATGGGACAGCTTGGTGAGAACAGTTTGAGATGTTAGTTCCCACCTTCAGCAATGAATAAGATAGTCAGGTATATAGACAGAAGACAAAAGAGAGACAACAGGCTATAAATCCAGGGTCCCTACGAGGTTTGCATAGGACACCACCCACTAACAGCTGTGAGTACACATTTCCCCGGTGCACATACAGCACGATCCAGGATGGATCCCATTTTTAAAAAAGGTTGCAGGACTGGAAAGATGGCTCAGAGCACCGACTGCTCTTCTGAAGGTCCTGAGTTCAAATCCCAGCAATGGTGGCTCACATCCGTCCATAATGAGGTCTGATGCTTTCTTCTGGTGTGTCTGAAGACAACTACAATGTACTTACATATAATAATAAATAAATCTTATAAATAAATAAATAAATAGATAAATAGGTTGCAACATAAAAAAAACTTCACCATAATAGATTGAGATTAGATTTAAGGACCACAAGAAATCTGAGAACTTGACATGTATGTAGAGATTAAGCAGTACAACTCTCAATGACAGCTATATTAAAGGATAACTCATGAGAGAAATTAGAAAACACCAGAGAATGATAAAACTGTCAGACAGCAACACTTATAGAACACCCCAACAGCAGGCTCATAAGGGAAATCAGAGCTGTAAACACCTACATGAGAAAAGATGCAAGATGCCAGGTGGAATGGTTTCTTCCAGTAATCCCAGCACTTCGGAGGCCAGAGTTTCCTGATGCCATGAGATCTGTTCATTTTTTATAAACTTTCAGATTTCAAGCTCCAGGCCACACTATTAGCTGCTATCAGTAAAAAAAAAAAAAAAAAAAAAAAAAAAAAAAGGAATTGCAGAGGCCTGGTTCTCTCACAGATTTTGACCTTGCTGTTTCCTACGGTGATAAGAGGTAATTGTTTGTTTTTTGTGTTTCTCTGTATAGTCCTGGAACTCACTCTGTAGACCAGGCTGGCCTTGAACTCAGAAATCCGCCTGCCTCTACCTCCCAAGTGCTGGGATTAAAAACATGTGCAACCACTGGTTGACTAAGAGCTAATTCTTCCCCCCCCCCCCCCCCCCCCCGGTTCTTCGAGACATGTTGTGCGCCACCGCGCCCAGCTCGAGGATAATCTTAAATTGATCTAAATTCAGGGATCACAGGCTTGTATACAGCCTGATGGTTTGTGTATGGTGCTGAGGGATTGATGTGGGCTTCCTGCATGCAATGTAAAGCCTTCAACCAGTAGAATGACAACCCGGGTCTCTCAGTGTTTACCACCACCACGAGAGTGAAAAGAGAACCCGTAGAATGGTAGGAAACCATTTCTCCTTTAGGGACTTATGTTCAAAACATACATATAGAGACTTCTTACACTCAACAAGAACACAGCCCAATTATGATGTGAGCAAAGCATTTGAATAGATATTCCTTCAAGGGAAATATACCAATGAACAATAAACACATGGAAAATGTTCAACAGCATTAACCGTTACAGACGTGCCGAGTTGCTGCTTTAGTTAAAAAGGCAGAAATAAGTGTTGCTGAGAACATGGAGGAATTGAACCCCTCATCCTGGAATCCCCAGGCTCGGATCCCTTATGCTTTGCTGATGGAGCACAAGGAACATTTGAGCCTTAGGACAGTGGCAGAGGGAAGACTGTCAACTGGGAATCAAGGAAACCCAATGTGGTGCACGTAGACAGCAAGGTAGTCTTTGGCAATGAAAGGAAATAGAATACAGATGTGTGCAACATAACATGGTTAAACTTTAAGATTGTCTTACAAAGTGACGTCAGATACAAATGCTCAAGAACAAAATGTCCAGAGTGAAAAAAAAAAAATCCGTTTAAATAAATGAATGGTTGCCTTGTGCCTGGGGGTGGGGCAGAGGGAGAAGAGGTGAGATTGTAGAAGACGGCTGATACTTATGTAGCTTTTTTGGGGGAGAGGGTGTCCCATAGTTTTAATCATCTATTCCTCAAAACCCATAGTTGCCAGGGAAGATTGAACCTCACCCAAGGAGCTACACAGATCAGGTGGGCCTGTAGGCAAGTCTGGGGTGGGGGTGGGGAGTGTTGTATCAGAAAGCTAGTTGAACAAGCCAATAAGCAGCCATTTTCCACTGGTTTCTGCTTTAAGGTCCTGCCTGGCTTGTTCCTGCCTTGTCTCACCCTCTACAATAGGCTGCAGTTTATGAGGCACAGTGAATTCTTTCCTCTCAAGTTGCTTTTGGTGGTGATGTTTATACTGAGCAGCAGAAAGCAGGCTAACATGGGTAAGAGGTTCATGAATACAGCAGTGGCAGTGGGCGTACAACTGTAAACATCTTAAACTAACAATTGTATACTTTAAAGGCCAAAATTAGTAGGGAAGGATACACATACCCATGCACATGTAGTAGGTAATTAAATGTAGCCAGGCGTGGTGATGCACAGGCAGGCAGATCTCTGAGTCTAAGGCCATCCTGGTCTACACAGCAATTTTCAGGACAGCCAGTGCTGTTACACAAAGAAACCCTCTCTGGAAAACCAAACCAACCAACCAAGCAAGCAAGCAAACAAAAAACCCCACCACCACCAACAACAACAAAAACAACCAACCAAACGAACCCCACTCTCCAAATGTCATTTAAAAACATATTGATCCCGAGCTGATGGTCCACACAATTAGTCACAGCACTCAGAGGTAAAGGCTGATCTGAGTTTGTGACCAGTCAGATGTACAAGGCCCACAATGAGACCCTGACTCAAAAAAGTAAAAAAAAACAAAAACTTCCCCAATTAAAACAAAACAAAACCCAAACCAAAAATGAAGTGAAAAAAGGTTCTTGTTTATGATACATGGATTATATTCCAATAGCTATTACTTTAAAATACTTTACGAACTTGAAGGCAATTGTTTTTTGTTTGTTTTTTTTGTTTTTTTTGTTTTTTTTTTTTGTTTT
>NC_034597.1:107879557-107894516 GCF_900095145.1 Mus pahari | reverse complement strand
AAGAACAAAATGTCCAGAGTGAAAAAAAAAAAAAAAAAAAAAAAAAGAAAGAAAGAAAGAAAGAAAGAAAAGAAAGAAAGAAAGAAAGAAAGAAAGAAAACTGAAAGGAAATGGAGATGTGGAGAAAGCTGCACAATCCCTGTAAAGTGAAGATGATTATAGATTGTAGACAGGAGAAAAGTGTGTAGCCAGACTGGAGTAAGCAAGTGGGTGGGGGAGGCCGGGAGGGACATAAGGCCATCATCACCCAGGCGTTGTCCCAGCTCAGCAGTGTGACTTGTGACTTGCTGTAAGGAAGGAAAAGGGAACCCCTGGGGGATTAATAGTATCTTAGAAGGAAAGTTTGAGGAACTAGGGATGTACCACACCGGGAGAGCGCTTGCCTAGCGTGTTCTCTGTCCTGGGTTCTCCCTAGCGCGCAGTGGGCAACACTTGCCATTTCAGGAACTGGGAGGTAGAAAGCAAGAGGCTCTGAAGCTCTCGGCCATCTTCAGCTACACACCAAGTTAGGCCAGGGTGCCACCCATGGGCTCCTCTCTCAAAAGGCAGAAACAAAACCAGAGATAGTTCTAAAGACGCGCTGTAGAAATAGGAGGGGAAGAGAAGGTGCTGGGTGGGGGCCACTGCCAGGAGGCACTCGGAAAGTAATGGCTCAGCCTATCAGATGGCGCCAACAGCGGTGTTCAAAATGGTCAAATTTAGCTAGTTTTCTTTTCTTTTTCTTTCTTTCTTTTTCTTTTTTTTTTTTTTTAGAATCTTATTTGAGCATGGCAGCACACATCTTTGACCTCAACACTCATGAGGCAGAGGCAGGGGGATCTCTGTGAGTTCTCAGTCTGCCTGGCGTGGTCAACATAGAAAGTTCTAGGAGTACAAAGAGACTGTCTCAAGGAATAAAGATAAGAAAGCTGGACACAGATCACTCTGTGTGTGTGTGTGTGTGTGTGTGTGTGTGTGTGTGTGTGTGTGTGATCTGAAATATAATTTAAGGGTCCTCTATAAAAAATTCCCACTCAATGCAAAACGAACGTACTGGAGAGCCCGGGTGCCCAGGCTCTGAGCCAGGACTTGGCCCTGAAGTTTAGGCTTCATAGGCTTCAAGGCGAATTTTCGTCTAAGTTTAGGGTCTGGGCTACTGGTGATGTTATTAAATGAGGAGGTAACACAAATTCTGCATCTTGGTTGATTTCACCTTCCTCCTTCCCTTTTTTGTTTTTGTTTTTGCTTTGATTTTGGAAACAGGGACTCATGTAGTCTAATCTGACCTTAAATTCCCTCCTTAAACACTTACATTGTGAGTGTGTCGTGTGCATGCCAGTGTGCGTGTAGAGGCCAGAGGACAATCTCCAGTGTCTTCCTCTCTTTTTGCTCCTCTTGATCCACAACGGAAACCTGCTGGCTCATCTGACCAGCAAGCTCCAGAGAAACAGCATCTCTGCTCCCAACATTTACATTACAGACTCACAGCCGTGTCTGGGCCTTTTACATGGGGGTAGTGATTCCAACCCAGGTCCTCACGGACAGAACAAGGGCTTTTATCCTTTGAGCATCCTGGCCTCCAAGGCTGAGGATGAGTTTGAACTCAATCCCTCTGCCTCCACCTCCCAGGCACTGGAATTATTGATCTGTGCCACCAAGCCTGATGTCTCTGCTGATTTCTGGTGACACCTTTACCACTAACCAGCCATGACCTTGGTTCTCAGGGCTGCCCTTATCTGGGTTTTGGGAGGATTGGATTTCCTGCCTCTTGGACACAAGGATTACCAAATCGACTTTCTTTAACATTTAGGAATCCACTAATATAAATCTAACTTTGATTCACCTGATGTAATTGTCATCTCGGCGTCTTACTGCCTCCCTCTGCTAACCAAGGCCTAGTCCTGGAAGCTTCTAGCTTCTGTACAATCTAACCTAGGCCTAGAATGTGTCCAGCCTCTAAGACTAACTGCTGAATACACTGACCCTTTCTAGTTCTTTCTGAACTCTGGCTGGCTGGTTCAACTCAGCTGTTCTGGCTCCAACTCCTCTCTTAGCTGACTGATTCAATTCTCTCAGTTTCTCTTGAATTGTTCTGCTTTTCCTCATACTAACTCTGTCAAACTGTTCTGGTCTTCTGGCTCCATCTCATTCTCTGGCTCATTCTGTCTTCACTCATGTCTAGACTCATGTCTAGCTTGTTCTCTCTCTGAAACCTATATTTCTATAACTGTCTGGGTAAAACTGCTGCCTCCTCTTCCTCCTCTTCTACCTCCTCCTTATCCTCCTTTTCTTTCTTTGTACTGCTCTCTTAAGTAGCTTCCCTTTCTCTCTTTTCATGAGTTGGGCAGATCCTATTCAAACCTTTCTCTGATTCATCACTTTGTCTGCCACTCAATTATACATCACTTTGTTGTTTGTTTGTTTTTTGTTTTTTGTTTGTGTTTTGTTTTGTTTTTCTTTTTTTTAAAAGATTTATTTATTTATTTTATGTAAGTACACTGTAGCTGTCTTCAGACACTCCAGAAGAGGGCGTCAGATCTTGTTATGGATGGTTATGAGCCACCATGTGGTTACTGGGATTTGAACTCTGGACCTTTGGAAGAGCAATTGGGTGCTCTTACCCACTGAGCCGTCTCACCAGCACTTGTTTTGTTTTTCGAGACAGGGTTTCTCTGTAGCCCTGGCTGTCCTGGAACTCACTCTGTAGACCAGGCTGGCCTCAAACTCAAAAATCTGCCTGCCTCTGCCTCCCAAGTGCTGGGATTAAAGGCGTGCGCCACCAACACCCGGCTAGACATCACTTGCAAGCATGGATGCTTCCTTCTACAAACTAACTTTACATCCGTTGTTTGGGAATAAAGGTGTGTACTAAGGGTGTGTCTGTACTCCAGCCAGAGGGATTAAAGGTGCGTGCTAAGGCCTGAGTCGCACAACTAGATACAGGTAGTTTCAGTAAATAACACAATAACCCTGTTTTAATCCAAGCAGTTATGTTCTTTGTTTTGTTCTTGCTTATAGTTTTGTTTGATTGTTCAGAGAGATAATGGCCCCCTGCCCTTCTGAAGAATGTCTACAGGGTGTAGACAAAGGTTGTGTTTTCAGGACCTTATGCCTCATGCCCTCAGGTGGTGGAAGGAGAACTGTGGGGTTACAAGGAACGATGAGGATGACGTGCTGGAGAGCACACAGGGAAGCAGGGACAGTGAAAATGTGCTCTTGAACTTGAGTGGGTGAGCAGAACTGTGTGTGTGTGTGTGTGTGTGTGCATGTAAACACATGTGCATGTATATGTGTGTATGTGTGCATGTTTGTGCGTGTTTGTGTGTGCATGTGTGTGTGTGTGTGCGTGTGTGTGTTTGTGTGTGTGTGTGTGTGTGTGTGTGTGTGTGTATGCACCTGTATGCACATACCCCAGCACGGGTATGGAGGTCAGAGGACAGCTCTGTGGAGTGGGTTCTGTCCTCCCACGTTGTGTGAGTTGCAGAGATGAAGCAGAGAGAGGCAAGCATTTTGTGTACAGAGCCATCCCCCAGCCTTTGTAGCTTTGAAGACTTTCTCCTCTGTGATGGGACGACTACAGAATCGGCTTCAGGGTCAGGGCTGCCCTTATCTGTATTTTGGGAGGGTTGGACTAGTTCCCCAGGGTGTCTTCCTGCCTCCTGCAGGTAAGGATTACCAAATCAGCTATCCATTGTGTTGTAACAGAGGGTCCCCAGAGCAGCCAGCAGCTTAGGGTTCCCTGCCTTGGAGTTTAGAGATCTGTGCTCCCAACATCTACCCTAGAGTTTAGGAACACCTCTTCTCTATCGTCTGCTGCCATCTGTGGTAACTGCTAACCAAAAACAGCAACTGTTTTTATCTGTCCGCTACTTGTTATCTGGCTTAGCGTGTGCTCTAAATGCCAGGAAAGCCAAAGGTAGCAGTGACGTTTGCGGGGAGCAGGGTACATTCCTGAAGAGTCGCACACAGAACAGTGATTTGGCCACCTATCTATCTATCTATCTATCTATCTATCTATCTATCTATCTATCTATCTATCTAGTTTTTTAAAAGATTTATTTATTATTATATCTAAGTACACTGTAGCTGTCTTCAGATGCACCAGAAGAGGGTGTCAGATCTCATTACAGATGGTTGTGAGCCACCATGTGGTTGCTGGGATTTGAACTCAGGACCTTCAGAAGAGCACGGTCCGTGCTCTTAACCACTGAGCCATCTCTCCAGCCCTATCTAGTTGTTTTTGAGATAGAGTTTCATGTAGGCAGCTCTTGGAAGGAGGAAAGGCTTTTTTGAGACAAAAAAAGTATATATATTTTGTATATCCTTGATTCGTTTGGGACTCAATACATAGACCAGTTTGGCTTTGAACTCAGAGCAGCTCCTACCTGTGCCTCCTTAACCCGGCGGGGGGGGGGGGGGGCCAAGGCATGAGCTGCCCCGTCTGACTTTATGCAATGCTGAGGCCTGAGCTCAGGGCTAGATTAGGGCTCTACTGACTGAGCCCCACGCCCAGCCCCACCAGCTTTCCGTTTTAGGGTTTATAACTGTGTTCCAGTGGTCTCATCTCTCTGGAGGTGACAATGTTCCAATCCAAAGCTGTCTCTCCTATGAGTGTGACCCATCTCCCACACTCATTCAGTGACAGAACTGTTTAGGAAGAAGCTTCATAGATATGGGCCTTGACCCATCTCGGATCATTTTCTTTGCAAGGTGACACTGGCTTTACCCTGGTGACACTGGCTTTACCCTGGTGAGGACACTCAGTTCTCTAAGGAGCAGAGGGGCTGAGTAGGCGGTTCATTAAGTAAACCCTGTTCTGGTTAGTGAGTGATTGAGTAGGTTTCCCCACAGTGAAGGCGAAATGTTTTCCTCTCATTTACTTGACTAGTATAGTCTCTGAAAGCTGAGATGAAATACGCTCACTGCTGAAAGGATACAACCATGATGTCCAGGAGCCCAAAGCGGGGACTCCGGAGCCTTCAAACAGGTGGCCAATAGTTTTTTTCTATAGGAATGGGGGTAGACCATTCTAGTGGCCTGGACTTAAATCACATGAATAGGAGGTAAAGAAGTCAAGAAGTGAACATGAGAGTTAAAAAGGAAAAGAGAAGGTCTTCCTGCCAATCGGGGGAGCCAGATGCATCTGGGAATCACTTACTTGGGTGGTGCAAAGGTCCTGGTCAGGAAAAGTGGCTGTGCTCACACATGGGCCCTGGTAAGCTTTCTCCCCGGAACCACCTGAGTGAGAAACAAAACGGTCTCTGACTGTTCTGCGATGGTGACAGGTCATGCATGAGACCAGTTCTGCTTTAAGCAGCCCTGATCAAGTTCACACAATGTCGTGGGCTAAAGGCACTGCCATGGATGTCCCTTGGTTTCTGCTGGCTCGACTTTGAGAATCCCTTCCTCTGATCTCCCCTCCAACAGATGCTGCACTTGCAACCCCCAGGAGCAGGAGAGCTGAAGGAGGCCCCCAGATCTTAGCCAGACGTGCCTTTCCCTTCCGCAAGCTCTTACGTTTCCTCTGCCCAAAGGGAGCATGAGGGCTACTTACAGTCGTCAAGGCTGTTCTCAGCCCTAGGCTTGCTTCCGTCATAGGATGGCACTAACCCCACAGTCCTGACCTCACAGTTCAGAGAGGTTGCCATGGAGACACTAGATTGCAATTGTGACCTCCTTCCTGTGAGCGGTGTGCCACTGCTGGTGGCCGTTTGAGTCTACCCATCCCTCAGTGGCAGGGCCCTGGACTGTAGAGTTGGATGTTACAGGGCGAGTTCACCTGAATCACAGAGGGAAAGGAAGCCACTGGCCCAGGAGAACAAAACGCATGGCATTAAGGGCCAGGGGGACGGGACACAGATTTGCCACCAGCTTTGAACATGAGCAGTCTCTTTACCTATGGATGTCAACTCTCATTACTCAGTGCCAAACAAAACCAGTCTCACAAATAAACACAGATAAATATATGCGGAAGTAACAGAAAATTCCATATTAAATCAGGTTCTGACATTCGGGGTGGTAATAAAATTCTCACAGGACATGTGCATCATCTTTGTTCTTCATTTTCCTCACTTGGCTGCCCTTACTATATCATTATTTTCTGTCTTCACTCTGAATTAAACATGTTGTTGGGTTTTTTTTTTTTTTTTTTTTTTTTTTTTTTTTTTTTTTTTCTTTTATCCCAGCCAAGCAGGGAACTTTTATTTGATTCAATCATTTTTTTTGTTTTGGTTTTTCTGAGACGAGTTTCTCTGTGTAGCCCTGGCTGTCCTGGAACCCACTCTGTAGACCAGGCTGGCCTCGAACTCTGAAATCCACCTGCCTCTGCCTCCTAAGTGCTAGGATTAAAGGTGCGTGCCACTACTGCCCAGCCATATTGTCGGTTTTAAAACCGTTTGAGGAGGCTTGTGCATAATCCTTTCTATGGGTTATTTTTTCTTGGTAAGGAGAGACTGAAGCCCATGCCTTCTGAAAGGGCCTCTTCAGACAGCTGCTCAGTGCCCAAGCCCCGGTCCCTCCTCTTCCTTCGCCTTGACCTTATCATAATCTTTTGGTTCCTAGACAGGTGTCCTGCAGGCATTTTTCCTCAAGGATCCTACAAGGAGTTTAAAGCCAGGTTTTCTGTTTTTAGAGAGATGATGTCACATAACGAAGATAGAGATGATTTGGGACTTCCAGCCTTTCAGCCTTCACTTCAAAGGTGCTGGAGTGGCAGGCTTATGTGACCTCACCCAGCTCAAAACTAGATTTTTCGAAACTTATGGCTAATGCCTTTCAGGAGCGAGATTCTCAGAAGTTCCTCCCACCTCTGGGGAGGATTGCTTGGTTTTGGCCAGTGGAGCTTGACTGAGCCCCGATCATCCCTAGCCTACACCATGACTAACTCGAGAGGAGCATGTGACAGCACTTTCTCAGCAGGCACAAGAGTGGGAAGGTTGTGAACAACCAATGTCGTGGGTAAAGGTAGCGCAGAATGTCAAGGTTAGAGAAGCCTGTGGAGGGTGCCTTGAATTATGGCCTGTTGTCCCCGACACTCACCCCATTATACTCACAAATCGTGAGTATATCACACAGAAGTCGATGAGTATATCAGGCCAGAAGTCGGTGTCAGATGTCTTTCCCCATCACTCTCCTCTGACCCTTTGAGACAAGGTCCATGGAGTGATTTGAATAAGACACACCCACTAATCTCAGGCATTTGAATACTTGGTTCTACTGGATTTCAGGTGTTGATGGTGTGAAAGACCCACAATGTGAGGACTCCCCCACATTCTGACTCAGGAGAGGCGACACCCCAAATCACTCACAAGAAACGGTCTTGATGCAAACTTCAAGAGGACTTTTTATTCCAGATGCGCTCTGGGGCCCACAGTGGTACACCACCGGCAGGGGTGGAGGACTGCAGACCACAAGTGAGGAATTGGGACAGCTTTTATGGGGTTACAACAAAGCTCGCGCTTCGAAAACCAATCATGTCATAGCATCAAGAGCCTGCGCAGTGCGGGCCAATCGATTTGTACCACTCCATAGTTTCTAGGCCAATCATTTTAAATCATCAAGCCTGCACTGGGGTGGGTGGGGGCAATCAGTTTCCTATAGCCTGGGGGCTCCTCATTTGCATGGGTTCCTGGGTGGGGTAGGCAAAAAGGCTGTTTCAGTGTGTAATCTTTCCTTCTGTGGTGCAAGTGGTTAACAGAAGCTAGATAAGCGGTTAGTCAACTCATTTCCTGTTATCTTACTAGGCCAGGATCTCGTATTCACAGAAAGCATGGAAGGGGGGCTGGAGCAGCAAGAAGTGTGACCTTTTACCTATACTCTGGCAGGGAGCAGGGTCTGGAATTTGTGGTATTTAGGGCTTCTTAGGAGGCTGGAGTTGGGGCTGTATTTTCTGTCCTTTCTTGTGGACATGCAGGATGTAGTGGGGTTGGCCTGATGCTGCTTGTATTCTAATGCTAATACTGGTTCCTCCAGAGGTGGTTGTCCCAGACACCCAGACCTCAGTACTCAAAAGAGGGCAAGCGAACCTTCTCCGAATTTTAACTGGTCAATAGAGAAACCCTGTCTCAAAAAACAAAACAAAACAAAACAAAACAAAACAAAAAACTGGTCAATAGAAGGCTAGAGCCTGAGATTGGGCAGTGTAGAGGAAAGGGGGGACCGGACGCTTGAAAGAGAGTGGCAGGTAGCGAGGAGGGTGGGGTGGGGAGGAGACTGGTGTAGAACAAGTGGCCATGGACCAGAACTGCGTGGCCAGGAGAAACAGCAAGTGACAAGTGGCCTTATAGCTGGGGAATAAGTTAGTGTCGTCCTAAATCTGCCCAGCCTAGGCACATGGCTTATAGTTAAAATATCTGTGTCTTTTACAACGGGCTTTTTGGGATTGTAAAACCCAGGGACAGGAGGAAGTATGTCATGGCTGGGAGGAGTGGAAGCTTTCTCCAGGCTACTCTCTCTGCTTCCTGCTTGTGGTTCAGGGTGTGTGCTCCCAGCTTGCTATTCTAGCAGCCTCATCAGCATGGAGTCTAACGCCTGGAACATGGAGCCCGAGTAAGCCCTCCCTTCTGTAAGCTGCCTTGGTTATAGAGCTCCACTGATCTGCCCGACTCTGCCCCAGATATGTGTAGCCGTCCCTGCTTTTTTGTACTTAGGTAATTAGGATTCAAACTAAGGGTGACCGTATGCTTCTGAGGCAGGCGCTCTGCTGGCTGAGACCTCTTCTTGCCCCTATTAATCATCTTTAGCCTACTAACCCTTTTTTGAGTTAGCATTATGTTTGGATCTGTTCAGCCGTGCATATTGACTTCACAGAATTTCTTTCAGTGCTCCTATTCAGAGTGGTGGGATCCAAGGTACTAATTACTCGGCTTTGGTGGTTCCCATAGGAGCCATGAGTGGCAGTAGACATCTTTAATCCTAGCAGATCAATCAGATCCTGAGTTCGAGGCCAGCCTGGCCTACAAAGCAAGTTCCAGGACAGCCAGGGTTACACAGAGAAACCCTATCTTGAAAAACAAACAAATGAAAAACAAAATAAAAAGAATGGCTCTGGGCTGAAGAGAAGGCTCAGCAGTTAAGTGCATGGGCTGCTCTTCCAGAGGTCCTGAGTTCAATCCCCAGCAACCACATGGTGGCTCACAACCATCTGTAATGTGACCTGATGCCCTCTTCTGGTGTGTCTGATGACAACTACAGTGTGTACTCATATACATAAAATAAATAAATCTTAAAAAAAAAAATAAGGCTCCTTGGTCCTCAGTTGTAGAACTATTTGAGAAAGATTAGGAGGGGGTGGCCTTTGTGGAGAAGGTGTGTCTCTGGGGGTGGGTTTTGAAGTTTCAGAAGCCCATGCCAGGGCCAGGGCCAGTCTCACTCTCTTTGTTTAAAACCTATAGATGGGACTTATTTTTCTAGCACTGTGCCATTCCATTCACGAACTAAGCTTCTGAGATGGTAAGCCGCTAATTAAATGCTAATTAATTAAATGGTATTCGTGGCTTCTCTTGTCAACAGAACAGTAAGTAAGACAAGGACCTTCAGCTGCCCCTCAAGGAGCGCAGTCTTCTCAGACTCGCAGACCTCAGTGTTACATCCACCCACTCGCGGGCGGGTACACTGATCTCGGACCCCCGTACCTGGGAGTTACATCTACCCACTCTGGCGCGCACTTGCTTCCCTCCTACCATGACCAGTTTTATTTTAGGGAATGTTGAGCCTGTGGATTTAAAAAAAAAAAAAAAACCAACCTCAAAAATAGTTCTGAAATGTTCTCATTTAAATGAAGTAACATAATAGCTCAATATGGAGTTGAAGGGAGAGGCCTTGGAGCCAAGCTCTGTCCCTAACCTGCACCCTTCCTGAGCGAGCCGCTGAGGAGAACTTGCGTGGGGCTCTTGTTTGGGCGCTTGACTTCTTACAGCCTCATGGATTTGGTGAAGCCACTCAGCTAGTGTTGAAGGCAGCCCACCACCTCGTGTGATTCACATAGAAGCTGGCTCTGTTCTTAGTTTACATAGTTTAGAGTTGTATATATTCTTGGAGACTCTCAGACAAGTACACCATGCTCTTATTTTCTCTTGAGACATCTTCTCACTGTGTAAGCTGTCCTGAACTCACCATTTAATCATGCCCGAGTATCCCAAGTCCTGGGATTAGAGGCTTGACCCTCCACACTTGGCTTTATTTATTTCCAGCAGCAGTTCTAAATTCCACAGGAAATTAAGCGTGTCCACATCCACGGGCTTCCCCTTATGGCTTTTGATGGTGACATGGAGTAGAGAGACAGTCATCTTTTTTTTTTTTTTCTTTTTTTTACAGTCCTTTGACACAAATATTCATGTCTCTGAGGGATGGGGACCTTTTGTAGCACTATGTCCTTGACTTCCATGTATGAAGCTCAGACTTGTAGGGCTGGGGAGGTGGTTCTCTTGTTAAAGTGCCTGTCTTGCAAGCACAAGGACCTGAGTTCAATCCCCGGCACCTACATGAAAGAAGAAAGAGCTGGGTGTGGTGACATGTGCTTTTTTATACACCCAATGCTTAGGGAGCAGAGGTAGGTAGCTCTCTGAGCCTCTCTGGACGCCCCCCCCCCTTTTTTTTTTTTTTTTTTTTTGTGAATTTCAGTCTAGCGGCAGACACTGTCTCTGAAAAGAAGTTGAAGAGCTCCGGGGGACACTTGGAGCTGGCCCCTTTCACATGCGCATGCCTGTCCCCACCCCACACACCTACACACCATTGAACTTCCAGTAGAGAAGCCCTTTCAAAGCGTTGATTTACTGAACCAGCAGGGACCAAGGGCTTCTAGTTCATACCGTTAACACTCATGTAATCCATTTAATGAAGGGCCAGATCTGAAGCAACCCAGAGATTAATAATTTAATCTGCCACCTGACTTTTCAGGAAAGATGCTTGTGGGCAAAGCTCTGAACAAACAGTCCTCTAAAGAGCAGGTACAGTTAGCCAGTAAGTGGGCGGAAGGCGTCAGCACTGCTCATCAGGGAAATGCAAATCAAAGCCATAACGAGATGCCACTTCACTCCCACCGAAACGTCCAGAGCGTGGAAAGATAGAATGCTGTTGGGATGGGAACAAAGTGCTGTGGCAGGATGGAAAATGATTCATTCAGGCGTTAGTCTTAAGAAGTTAAACAGAGGCCATCAAGATAGTTTCTTATCTATGTCTTTATCTATGTCTACATCTATATATGATTTCACTCTATAGTCTAGGATGGCCTCAAATTCCCTGTGTGGCCCAGCCTAGCCTCAGACTTGTTAGAGATCATCTTGCCTCTGGCCTCAGAGTGTTGGGATTTTAGATATGAGCCATGACACCCATCTAACAAGTAAGTTTCTGATACATGCTATAATGCTGGATTAACTTTAGAAACAATGTGTCAGAACAGAAGGAACCACAAAAGAGGACACTGAATCTATTTATACAAAATAGCCAGAAAAGGCAAGTTTATAGGGAGCAGGTAGATTGCAGATGTGTAGGGTTAGGGGAGGATAGGAGATGAGAACTTAGAACAAGTTTCCTTTTTTTCTTTTTTCTTTCTTCTTTTTTCTTTTCTTTTCTTTTCTTTTCTTTTGTTTTCTTTTCTTTTCTTTTCTTTTCTTTCTTTCTTTCTTTCTTTCTTTCTTTCTTTCTTTTTTTTTTTTTTTTTGGTTTTTTGAGACAGGGTTTCTCTGTGTAGCCCTGGCTTTCCTGGAACTCACTCTGTAGACCAGGCTCGAACTCAGAAATCTGCCTGCCTCTGCCTCCCGAGTGCTGGGATTAAAGGCGAGCACCACCACGCCCAGCCTAGAACAAGTTTCTTAAATAAATAGATGAACATGTAGCACGATTGCTTTTGCAATTGCACAACTATGTACATACTAAGAACCATTGAATTGTGATGGCTAAACTGTGTACTTTATGATTATGTCTCAAAAAAAGAAAGAAAACTTAATGGTAGAGTTCGTCTCTTGAATGTGTAAGCTTAGGTTCTGTTTCCAACATCACACACACACACACACACACACACACACACACACACACACACACAGCAGAACAAGAGAGATATAAGAAACTTTCTTGTCTCAAATCATAATTCTCCCAGGCCTGAAAGGGCATAGTAATTAAGTTAGCCTTTGATGCAACCGTCCCAGTGCCATTAGCCATTTTTCATAGGATCATGGTCTTGGGCTATGTGATGGCTTAAACAAGAACAGCCCTTATGGGCTCATATATTTGAATACTTAGTCTCCAGATATTAGGAAAGGATTAGATGTGGCCGGCCTTGTTGGGGAAGGTATGTCACTGGTTTGAGGTTTCAGAAGCCCACACCATTCCCAGCCAGCCAGTTCTCTCTGTCTCTGTCTCTGTCTCTGTCTCTGTCTCTCTCTCTCTCCCCCCCTCCTCTCTGCCTCATGATCATGGCTCAAGATGTAAGTTCTCAGCTGTTGCTGTAGCGCCATACCTGCCTGCAGCCATGCTCTCTGCCATGGTGGTCACGGGCTCACCCTTTGAAAACTGTAAGCTCCATTAAATGCTTCCTTCTATATGATGCCCACATAGGTGCTGGGAACTGGGTCCTCTGCAGCAAGTGCTACTAACTGTTGAGCCATTTCTCCAGCCCGTAGGCACTCAAGGTTTGTACATCAGTATCTCAGGCAGGTACTGCAGTGGCTATGGTGGGGAGATGCCTCTGAGGTTGGAGAAGACACATGACTCCTTCGTATAACATGAACATCACCTAACATGCTAACCTTAAAGATATGCCCCGTGGACTGATTAAATGGTTATTTGTAATGCAAAAAATAAATTATGAAAATATTGCCTCCACCATTCAAAATCAAATATTAGATGAACACGGTAGCCCACATCTGTATCCCAGTACTTGGGAGGTGGAGACTGGAGGGTCAGTTTAAGGTCATCCTTAGCTACATAGCCAGCCTGGGCTACATGAGACCATCCTTCAAAGAAAGAAAGAAAGAAACAACAACAACAACAACAACCACAACAACCCCACTAAAAATGTCCACAACCCTGTAACTTAATTTTTTCCTTGAGTCAGTTCCTCTTGTCTTACCCCTTCAGACATGTGGCAAAATGATATTTAAACATGAAAAGTTTTTTTTTCTTTTTTTTGAAACAGGGTTTCTCCGTGTAGTCCTGGCTGTCCTGGAACTCACTTTGTAGACCAGGCTGGCCTCGAACTCAGAAATCCGCCTGCCTCTGCTTCCTGAGTGCTGGGATTAAAGGTGTGTGCTACCAAGCCCGGCAAACATGAAGAGTTTTTATGAAGTCATGATTAATGTGAATGAAGCTGGGGACATTGCCAACTCGATGATATTTAGAACCACCTAGGAGACCCAGCTTTGGCCATATATATGAGAATTAACCAGAAAGATTGAACCCAGGAAGTGGCTGCTCGGAATGCAGTGGATGACACATCCCTACGGGCTGGGTCCTGCCCTTGATAAATAGAAAAGGAAGCACTCCTCTCTCCGCTTACAGACTACAGATGTGCCGTGAGCAGCTGCCTCGCCCCATGCTCCTGTCAGCGTGCTTTCCCACCCTAACGGACTACACCCTCAAGCTGTGAGGCAGAGTAAATTAACTAACTAAAACACCTTTAAAAACCAATAAAATGGGGCTGGAGAGATGGCTCAGTGGTTAAGAGTACTGATTGCTCTTCCAAAGGTTCTGAGTTCAAATCCCACCAACCACATGGTGGCTCACAACCACCCTTAATGAGATCTGACGCCCTCTTCTGGTGCGTCTGAAGACAGCTACAGTGTACTTAGATATAATAATAAATAAATCTTAAAAAAAAAACCCAATAAAATGTTTTCCTTTCAAATTTGGCATTGTAGAAACTGGAGAGACAGCTTGGCAGTAAGAACACTTACTGTTCTTGCAGAGGTCCCAGGGTAGCTCAGAACCATCTGCAAGCTCAGCTAGAGAATCCATGGACAGCAGGCACGCATGCACGTACATTCAGGCAAACATTCATACATGTTAACATAAAAGTAAATGCTAAAAAGAACCTGTTGAGCTTCATTACTTCTGCGTCGATTCCTCTGTTAAACTGTGTTACCATTCTGCTTGGATCTCAGAAACCAGAGGTCAAAGAAGCGCATTTAATCCGTCCCACACTATACCTCAGTGCCCCTGGCAATGCCACGAACCTGGTGTTTATCCAGGTCTGAGGCTCTTTGTTGCCCGGGTAACAGGAGGTTAGACAGATAGATGGAAATAGGGCCTGAAAACGTTGAAGGTCAGACGGAACTCCCAGAGAACAGCAACATCGCCTCAGAGCCTCTTGAGCCACGAGTGATGTCCACAGCATCGGTGACAGAAAGAACGCGCTCACGAGGCTCAGAGAAACGACGTGTGTGCGTGGGAACCTTGACACCTCTGCGGTGTCGAGCAAGCGAACAGTGGATAGAAGGAAGCTGCTGCCTGTTCCCCTCTCTCTATTCCTGCTTGGCCGAGCGTGGCATGGAAATTCTTCATCTGGGACTTTGTCCAGAGTCTGACATCATTCCTCGAAAGGCTCTGACTTATAGCTGATACTGTTTGTTGTTTTTTTTTTCTTTTTCATTAAAAATGCTTTTGGAGAGTGTTGGATCTCTGAGTTTGAGGCCATCCTAGTCTAAAGGGTTTATCTTGTTAATTGTTTCGATGCACAGGTATCCTTCTACATTACTAATAGTTTTTCTAGAAAAATGACTTTCTTTTCTTTGTTACACATAAAACCTAAAAATCCAGCACGTTTCTTTTTTGTTGTTGGTTCTTTTTAAATGTTTCATTAATTCCTTTAGAACTTCATACATTCCCACAGTGTCTTTTGATCATGTGTACCTGTCTCTGTCCTCTGTCCTCCCTCCTTCATCCTCCCTCTTTCATCTTCCCTCCTCCCCTTCCTTTTCCCTTCTCCCTTCTCCTTCCTCCGTCCTGCCCCCTCTGTCCTCCCTCTTTTTTTTTTTTTTTTTTTTAG